>NC_042301.1:6930763-7015763 GCF_901000725.2 Takifugu rubripes
CAGGGATATTGGTCTACACTATCAAATAAGCCTGTCTTTTGTTCGAACAATAACATGAGCCTTCACATCATATCAGCCTGTTTTGATAATTACCATGGGGATCGGAGCAAAACAAAGCCGGGCCTAACAGGGTTGCGGGAAGAATAATGAGCTCATAGCTTATTGTTGTCATGCTGAGGATATTTATAAGGCTGCCCAGAGGAACTTCAGCAAAGACTGAGTGCACAGTTCAAATATGCATCAACAACTGACACATATTGATGCATTTATTTACATATCTACATTTAGCATAAGACTGAATATTGAGCGTAGAACAGGATTCTGTGGCTGCCACATGAGTGCTCCTTCTAACCGGAACAATTCTAGTCTTGTCCAGGGTTTCAACATTGGTCACATTTTGGCAAGAAGGTTCCAGGTTTGAGTCCATCTTTAGTCTTTCTATGGGGATTGCCTGCTCTCCCTGTTTAATCATCTTGATTGTACTAGAGTGTATTTATTGTGTGAGTATGTAGCTTGACAGTTCACCAATCCCGGTGAGCTGTCCAGGATGGATGGATAGATGGATGGATGAATGGATGGATGGATGGATGGATTTTCCCAAATATGCAGTGTGTGTGTGTGTTTGTGTGTGTGTGTGTTTGTGTGTGTGTGTGTGTGTGCGCAGGGGGTGGGCACGTGGACTTTGACGACTTCTGTGAGCTAATGGGGCCTCGGATGCTGGCTGAGACAGCTCACATGGTGGGTCTGAAGGAGATTCGCTGCGCGTTCAGACAGGTAGACATTCTGCATCTGTCACTGGTAAAGATGTCTGACACCCAGTGGAGACACTGATGAGTTTCTCCTGTATTCTGAGGCTGAGTTAAGAGATTACTTCAATTATTCCTCAGCTACAGTCCCTCCAATTTGAGAGGCTGAAACAGTAGACAAACACAACTGCTCAATCGATGGTCCCTCTACAGTTAAACCTGGTGGTGACGTACGTAGTGTGTGAGTGTGCGACTGGCCAGCTAAACAGATGATGCAATCATGTTCTCAGCACAGACTCTAAAACACACACACACACGCACGCACGCATCTGGGACCATTCTTTTAACACTTGACTCTTCAGTGGTGGCTTGTCAGCCCTCTTCATAAACCAGCTATATTAAACGGTCCAAGCATATTCATCTATACATCCAAACCAGCGGTTAGTATCGCACAAAAGTAAATGTCAGAAATTCACGTGGCAGCATTTGAAGGTTCTCATATTGGGAACCATTTATGGAGGGATCACCTTTCTGAAGAGAAACATCCTCAGCATGAGAGGACTGTCAGCTGACCAGAGACGTGGGATCTTAATTGGAAGTCCTTTATTCTCCTGTCTTAAGTGGTCCTTACATCAGAGTAGAGGCTTTGATCTTTTAACTTTCCCTGCACTTCCTCATCTGCATTGCCCCCAGTTTCACTCGTAACTCTTTTAACTGCTGATCTTGTACATGACATGACAAGTTTGATTGCGACGGCGACGGAAAGATCACCATTGATGAGCTGAAGGACGGCATGAAGACCCTCCTGGGGGAGAAGCTGAAGAAAGGCGAGCTGGAAGAGATCCTCGCCGACATCGACCTCAACAAAGACGGAAACATCGACTTTGATGGTGAGCAATTAGTGAAGAGGGACAGGAAACAGAGAATATGGGACAACAGACCAGGGCATCATTTCAAGCCTTAAAATGACATTTTTCTAAACACAGATAATACAATAATTTATCATTTAATACTTTCTCCAGCAAACTAATATATACTTGTTTTATATGGGCTGCTTTTCCATCAACAGTTCCAAGGACTTTTGTAGAGAGTAGCTCACCCAAAGATGTCTGCTTTTATCTTTTACTGCATGCTAAAATATCAATGGTTGCCATTTGTGTGCATGTAAAAACAGTAAAATGAAGTTAACATGAATGTTAACGTGTCTAATAAGTGATAAGTTCTGCTGTTAGAGCCACATGTTTGTTTAGGTCCAACTTGTTTGAATATTTATTTACAGAATAAACAACAAGTATGTTAGCTTATAGCCTTGCAATTTGTTTACATACATCAGATCCAAGAAAATTACAGGGGACATCTGTTGGAAACATATTTGGGAAAAGATGGATAACAGTGGTGAAGGTCAAAGACAAGGACAGGATCCCCTGGAGCAGAGGTGTCAAACTCAAATAAACCAGTGGGCCAAAATTCAAAACTAGGACAAGGTCACGGGCCAACATTGATATTTATTAAGAAAATATTCCACCAGCTATAACACAGAACCTTTTCATATGGACCCAAACTAGTTTTTCTCAACAACTGAACATGGAACAAGCAAAGTTTAACACAATACAATATATAATTTATTATTGCACATATGCAAAATCAAAATTCAAATAAAAAAACATACCACTGGCATTCAGTTCTTCTCTTTTAAATTTCAAAAGCAGTCTTTTGCCATTGTAAGTTAATGTAGTGTAAATGTAATGTATTTTCATCTCTTCTACTTTCTGGCACCTTTGAGTCATTTCCAGGTGTTTGTGCTTGTCTTGGTGTTGTTGTTTATAGCATCATCTGGTGTTGTTCTCCTTGTAATGCACATTTGCTCCAAATACAAGACAGACAGGTCTGTCTTTTACATATCTAAACAGATATTCTGCCTCCTACCTGTTCAGAAAGGTCTTATTTTCCTTTCCTGCCTTTCCTTTAATCATTTTTCAGAGGGGTAGTACCATTAGCATATCAGGTCGCTATGACTACTTCTTCTTTCTTGGTGTTTAGCAAGCCACATACTGGTGCATTACCACCACCAGCTCATGTGGACTGTGGATTTTCACACCAAAACACTAGCAGAGCATTCTGGTATTTGTAGTATTAGCACATGCACTCGAACGATAATACCGGCGGGCCAGCTCTTATAGTCAATTGGTATGGCTTCACGGGCCAAATATAATTACATTGCGGGCCAACTTTGGCCCACGGACCAGAGTTGGACACCTATGCCCTGGAGTCAACGCAGGAATGTCAGGAGATTAGGATATCTCGCAACCATCTGTTGAGTTGGAAGGGGACAAAAGGAGCAGGTGAGAAAGAAATAAGGTGTGGGTGTTGGAGGAAAGAGTTGGTGAATCCCATCTAAGGCTGGTGAGTTGAGCTAACCCATGCACAGCTCACCTCAAAGGACAGCTCAAGGACTTCACTGGCTTGCTATTGTTAACTCAAAAGCTAATAAACAATAAGGTTGCACACAGTCACAGGTGCGCCCTGCACACATTAGCACTCCTGGGGGCTTCGATTGCATGATTGTCTTGTCAGTGCAGGTCAACACAATCATCAGGAGCATGTGAACAGACTGGTCTGAGGGGGATCGATGGACAGTTGCGCCACATTTAGGACAGTATTGGTCACAGGGGAAGAAGCGAAATGCTGCTAGCATCAGAGAGAGCGGCTGGGGCTGGACAGTGAAGGGCCCAACAAGGACGGAGCTGCAATTCTGCTTGGGTTGCTCTCAAACAGGAAATGATGTTTGTCGGTTAATTTGGAATCAAGCTGTAGTGCTCCTTCAATCAGTACATGAGGTTAGAGCAGTGAGAAAGGTCAACAAAGGATTTGGTGGATTTAGAGACACCTGCCCCACAATAGGTGGAGATTATGGTTTCAACAGAGCTACAACGATGTGGCGACAAGTGAATCTGAGTGAAACAAGTGCAAATCTCGTTGATTACAAGAGACAAAAAAACCTTTACAAATTCATTTTGGTATAGGAAAACAGTCCCTCCATTAACTGGTAAGAAAAAATATTCACTCCTGAAAAAAGCCTTCTAAAAACCACTTCAACATTTCAATAAATTGGCCGTGTTCAAATTATTGTCATCCCAAAAAGGTGTTCTAGATGCAGCATTGTTGTTGTAGGAGCTAATGATGATGATGCTCACTCTCTTATGGGTGGATGTGCTACTTTCTCTGTCTCCCTCTGCAGAGTTTGTGATGATGCTCTCTGCACGATGACTGACGCTACAAATGGCGGCAGAATGCACCACTGAATCTAACAGCTGTGAATGAGCTCACAGACAGGCATGTCTCAGTCTTCACTCGGATGTGTAAATTATACTTTCATAATAAAAGTTCATCTTGAGAAACTGCTGAGGAAAATTATTGACTCGTGAAGTAATGAAGCGTTGTCGCCCACATGTGGCCATGAAGAGGATTTCATCCATCCAGAGACTAAATACATCAGGCTTTATGTCAAATAATGCATGGTAGGAAGAATAGAATGTTAGAATTAGGTGTTTACAGACAGCAGAAACTTCATTTGAAAAAGTGCATTTATTTATCATTCAAATGGATAACTTACACAGCTGAGAAAAAAAATGTCAAAAAGCCGTTTCTTTTTTAAATACAGATTTACATTGAACAACCTTGAGTTTAATTTTTTAAGATATTTTTGCCAATATATGGAGGGAGAAAAACCTATAAAACTACATACACTGTCAAAAAGGAATGGTAACCAAGTCAAGTAAAAACCACATAGCAAAATGGAGTAAGGCAAACGCAGCTCCTTCTAAAGCCCTGCAGCTCTGAATGAAGAACATTGTAAACCCACTAGCTGTTTGCATGCAGCTTGTCTTCATTTCCTTTACTATTCAAAGACCTCTATGGAGCTTCTGAATGTAACACATGCTCAGAAAAGGTTCATCGACTTAAATTTAGAGTAAACTTCAAGTTTCTCCAGTGGGAACTGAATCTTTTGGTTTAGTCTCGTATTTTGAATTTCTCAGATTCCATAGAAGCTTGACAGCAAATGAAAAAGCATCTAATTAGGATAAAGTCAACTACTTGTGGAGAGAGAAAAGCAGCCCAACTGTGCATGAGAGCTTGGACAAAAGACAGGAAGAAAGAGAGAATCTGATTTCTATCATTGGAAAACTCGGCCTGTGTCTGAAGGCAGTTGTGGAAGGCGTGCACGGTTAGCAGGTGAACCAGACTTAAGAGAAGATGTACAACACAGATTAATGCAGACAGCTTTGCACAGATTTACTACTTTCTGGAATTTCAGCATTTAGTTTTTTTTTTTAAAAGAATCTTTATATTAGTTTCTTTTTGCAGAAAGAACATTTCTTTTTACCCTCTGAGGAGCTGACCGAAATCCAAGTAATAAGTTGATGTTACTTAGCTCCGCAAATGCGATCCATAGAGAAAGTGAACTTTCAAAACTCTAGTTCAATGTCAATGACATCCATCAGCCATATGATGCATCATTTGCGTGGATTCAAGAATTATCCATCAAAAATGAGATGCATTCAAATGTCTCTACTATTTTCCCTAATATCAGAAATAGATCACACGTGAAGGATCCCTGAGTTTGTCTGTCACACCGATTTCACTGCTCATAACTGTTAGCATCCCGTTGATCTTATTTATTTCAAACATCAAGCTGCTGAGGGAACTGGATAGCAGGAGAAAAATTGGCAAGATGTTCATTCAAGGTTGCTGCAACCTGTAGTCCAAAAAATGTTTGTTGCAATGGGAGAAGGAAGCTCTAGATGCTGGGGATGCTCTGCAGATATGTGAGTATTTGCTGGATCTTCACCAGCCGCTCTTTGAGGCTGCTCATGGAGAGGACAGACAGCTGATAACGTGGATCTATAGGCAGGACTGCCAGGAGCCACCAGCAGCAAGCCGGTCCATTAGGTGTTGCCTAAGAGAAGAGAAATGCTTTAAAATGTTGGATTTTACAACCTTACATACTTTTTGATGTCCTTTACTATGTCTGCACTCCATGTTAACCGACTTTAGCTGCGCAATACAGCAGCTAACAGCAGGTACCACGCTGTGCTCCTTCAGCAGGTGAGCACACAGTAATTGTAGGGATTCCCTTCCTGCCACAACAGGAGAGCCGGGATTAGGCCCGAGCCAACCCTAAAGCTCTTTAGCCTGTACTCTGACTTGACTCCGCCCTGTGGTCGTCATTGGAGCTGCTGTAATCCTGTTCAGTAATGCAGGAGCACAAGCTGAGCACACACACACACACACAACAGCGTTCCAGTATTAAGACCTCTCAGATAAGTGAATACACGTTAATACGGGTTTCCTCAAAAGGCAAATGTGTCACTCTGATCCAATTTTAGACTCAGTCTGAACTTTCTTACAGCCTCAAGGAAGAACATATCCGGTTGTGAAAGTTGGTACAGCTCACCTGCTTCCAATGAACAAACTGAGGTGATCAGAAAAGTCTGAATATTTTTTACATTACCGTATTTTCACAACTATAAGGCGCACCTAAAACACTGAGATTTTCTCAAAAATCGACGGTGCGCCTTATAATATGAAGCGCATTGTGTGTGGACTGAGTTCCAAAAGCTGCTGTGCGCCTTTGGTGGGTGCACTACGGTAAACGCTCCGCCAATCGATTAGCGGCACACCTATGCGTAAGGATCCCCTAAAATGGCGCCGGTCAAGCGAGACGCGTATGAATGAGGCTTACTTTAAACTGCAGGCCATCGAATATGTGGCTGAAAATGGCAATCAAGCAATCTTAGTGTTTTCACTTAATGAGGAGGCGGCATCTCTCCATACACGCTACTGCCGCGACAAGATAACCGCGCCCAGCCACATCACCAACATGGATGAGATCCGTCTGACTTTTAACATCCCCTTGACCCACAATGTGGAGAAAAAGGGACCAGCACAGTGGTGATACGCACAACGGGGCACAAGAAGTCGTCGTTCACCGTGGTTCTCGGCTGCCACGGAAACGGACAGAGCACTGGATGACGGAAGGCAAACACTCCTTCACAAAGACTATGAGGCAGCGGCGGGCAAGTTATGCCACCAATGCGGGTGGATTGTAGACACATGGGCTATGATACCGTCTTCATGTATTGGAAGAGCTTTCACAAAATCAACGCTGAACTGGAACCGGTCGGTGAGTCCGATTCAGATGATTAAGAAGAGGAATTCAGGATGTTGGACATTGAAATAGTGCAGCTGTTTAATTCAGATACAGAAGATGAAAACTTTGATGGTTTTGTGGCAGAAGAATTAATATTTTGTTCAATAAATGTGTCGAAACTCACTGTTTTACTTCCGTTGTCATTTTTTACTGTATGTTTCAGCATGCGCCTAATTATATGGTGCGCCTTATTTATGTTTTAAATACAGAAATAGCACCCATAACTGAGACTGCACGTTTTAATACAGTGTGCCTTATGGTCGTGAAAATTCGGTAATGCTACCGACTTCACTCTCTTGCTGAAGCCTGACGATGTTTTCTCAAAAACAAATTTGATATTTTGATGTCAGATGTTTGACTAATTAAAGCAGCTTTGCAATTTATAGATTTCCATACAACTGTCACAGTCTTTGACATTTTAAGGCTGCATTTTCAGTTACTTCTACATTAAAATGTATCAAAATTAAAAACTAATTTGCTGTTAAATGAAAAGCCTTTCTCTTCTGAACTACTCTTCTCAACTTCAAAACTAAAATTCAGGCCAGATAAATACAAAAACATTAATTGACTCTTCATTGACAATCTGTAAAAATATCAGCATTGAGCTGATGTTAATATACATCATTAATAATAATCTTATTTTGTTTGGTGTCATAAATGTAACTCGGACGGCCATCAGGCCCAGCCTAGCATCCACTTATATCCAGTGTAGAAGTTGGACCGTGCAAGATCTCTACCTGGATGTCAGCTTCTCGTTCTGGCATTGGTCCAAAATGCTGTAGGATCTGGTTGTGGAAGCGGACCTTGAGGTTCTGGAACCAGACACGGGCCTGATCATATACTGCATTATAAAGTTCTTGTAGTCTCTTTTGCTCCTCACTGTCCTCCACCTGAAAGAATGCCTCAATTAACAACTGCATACCAGGAAATTGCTTTTAAACATAGGGAAACTTTAATGTTCTTACTCTGGTGTCCTCTAGATGCTCGATGTCAGCGGTACTGTAACCGTCCTTCATTCCCCTGGTCAAAACCCGAAAGCGTTTTCCTCCAACAGTGTCCACAACTGATCGACCATCGGGAAGGAAGTGGACACTCCTGATGATCAGCATGCAGCCGTAGTCTACAAATCTGTAGCCAGAGATGAATAATGGCTTCAGCACAATTACCTCTAGATTTAGGAGTTTGAATGCCCATGTTGCTGTGCTCCCACCCACCCTTTCTGAGGATCATTAATACACATGCCAAACTGCCGAGTGCCAGTTTCCATGCACCGGCGAATCATGAGGCGGTAACGTGGCTCGAAGACATGAAGAGGACAAGGCACGGTGGGGTAAGCCATGGTGCACACAAAGATAGGCACATTCTTCGTTAGACTGTAGAAAGAGAGACATTTTGTTCAGGTTCTTAAATCTTTTGAGCCTTGTTTGAAACAGAGATCAAGGTCAAAGTCTCAGAGACTTACTCAGAAAGCTCTCTGGTCTCGTCCAAGTGGGTTTTAGTCCTCTCTGCATACTCCTGACTCAAATAGTGCTTGATCAGCAGGTCCAAGACAGTGGTCACCATGTACTTTCTGCATGCTAAATACTGAAGAGAGCAAAATGTTCCTTATTAGTGAAATCATGAACTAGTGAAGACACCTTCAGATTTACACACATTGTTTCCTCCATGGCTGATCCTCACCTGTTTCAAGCTCTCCTTACAGAGGGGACAGTGAGGTGTGTGGTCCAAGCAGCGTTCTAGGCAGGTTTTACAGAAGGTGTGGCCACATGGTGTAGTCACAGGCTCATAAAACAGCCTGCATTAATCAGAAATAAAGATTATTTTAAAGAACAACTTCAGTGGCTGCAGCCCTATGGGTGTGTGATATACCTCATACAAAGAGCACATTCAAAATCATTGGGGTCCAACACATCTTTGGAAACTTTTCTGCAGGTTTTTTCTTTGACAAGCTGTTGTATGGAGCTTTTGGCAGCCCCTGAAAACAAAATGAGAGTTAAGTGCCGATTAATTTAGAAATTATACAGTACACTGGGAACGATAACAAGCTCTTAGTATGACTGTCCTCTGACCTTGCTTTTTGTGCTTGCTACTAACTCTGTCCACGACAGAGGGTTCTGTGTCTGACACAGACAATTTCCTCTTCAGCAGACTGCCCTTCTCTTGGTTCCCCAGCTGAGGTGCGGAGCAAACCCTCTTCAGTCCCTCCTCACAACTGGAGCTGTGAATTTGCAGCGAATGGGCTCTGCTGAGACTGTGACGCTCCAGACTTTCCCAGCGTCTCTGAATTAAAAAGCAAAGACAAGAGCATGTTGGTGGAAGAGCATGTGACAAGAAGAGCAGTCCCCAATCTGGTTGCAGTATTCGGTTGGGCAATACCTCCTGGCCTTCTGAGTGGATGTGTGCCGAAGTGGCGCGCACTTGGTGCTGCTTCTGGGCAGGACTTGGTTGATCAGCCATGAAAGCTTTATTGCGCAAGTGAGGCGATGAGTTGTGGGCCGTCTCCTTGAGGCCCTCCTTGACTTTTTCCTCATCTGGGAAGAGCAAGTTACACAGGATCTGTGCAAAACAGTCAGTGTGACTGTTAATTGCAGGGAAGGAACCTATGGTTGGTTGTACATTAACACCATAGCAGAGGCATTTATGAATTTGAATGTCTTCGTTTGTTTCTTTCATTTTAATTACATATAAAATTGTGATAGAAAATCCACCAAGGAGCTCTTTTATTTAACTGTACCTTTCCATCTTTGCATTAAAATCCTCATATTATTCTGTTTGTGAAAAAAGAAAACATTCTTTCTCCAAAACGGACAGGGCACCTTATAATGAGCTGCGCCTTATGTGTGCCAAAATCTGAAAATGTTTTTCAGCTTTTCGGCTTTCGCAAAAGCCATTTCGGATTCATTTTGTTCATTTCGGATACAGAAGATGAGGACTTTGATGGATTTGTGGATGAGGATTGATCAAAAAATAACATGAGTACCGTAATTTCCGGACTACAGAGCGCACCTGATTATAAGCTGCATAATCTAATTTTAGAAAGAAAATCAATTTTGTACTTATACAAGCCGCACCGGATTTTAAGCCGCAGGTATCCCACGTAGTGATATGAAAAATTTGATCGAAAACATTCAGTACCGGTATATGTTTTTATTACCGTAAGAGACAAGTCACTGACGAGTGACAAACAGACGGGTAAGAAACATCAGCCACTCTTTTCACTTGTATGTTTATACAGAGACCTTAAATCCAAATTTTATCACGTCAGGATTTTTTAACTTTTCTTTTCATTTAATCCGCTTGGCAACATAAACAAATATATTGTACCGGTAAATGCTTTTTTTTTTTCTCCACTAACGGTGTCTGTAATGCAGCTACCTTGAAATATACGTTTGTATCAGCTACACACAAATTACGTTGTTTATGCTTTTTTACTCAATGAACAATCTAAAAAACCCCGATGGCCCACCTCTAAAATCTTCTATTTTCATCACGGCGGTGCTTGCTTTTCCCTTCCGTCAGATTTGTACAGCGGAAACACCGCGGCCGCCTGCTCTCTGTGTGTTCACCCAGTCTTCCAGAATGTTTTCAAGCTAGGGCCACCTGCGATATTTATGTCTAAAAGCTTTTGTTGTGTTTTTGCTTTGGATCAGTTCTTCATGCTGGCGTCTCCACCTTCTCGCCATTGATTACCGTAATGTATGCCAAGATTACGCGTGGCAGCTCGATTTCCTTCTTCAACCGCCAGAGTGATCGCTTTTAACTTAAAAGTCGCATCATATGCTTTTCTTCTAGTATTTTCCTTGTTGATGAGGGTTAGTAAAAATGACTGATTCACAATAGTTGTGATAGTGCGCCACAAAAAAAACATAAATAAGCCGCACCGTAGAATAAGCCGCAGTATTTAAAGTGTAGGAAAAAAGTAGTGGCTTATAGTCCGGAAATTACGGTACATGGCTAAATACAGGCTAGCATGCATGTTTTAAGCTAGCGTACCGGTATGTTTTACCATGCCCGCGCCCTATAATCCGGTGCCCATTATGTATGTGTTAAATACATAAATAACACCCGTAACTGAGACTGCGCCTTTTAATACGGTGCGCCTGATGGTCGTGAAAATATGGTAGTCTTGTGGCAGCTGTTCACCTGTCTCTTCTCACCTTTTCTACGTGTCTTTTAGCACAGGGGAAGTTCTCATCCAAAGCGAGACAGTGGAGGAAGACTTGAAGAGACTTGTCAACTTGACCCATCTCAAAGAGCACCATAGCTTTTCTAAACGTGGCCTAAAAGGTGAACAGAGTAAAAAAATGATGCTTCTGTTGCTGTCAATCAAAGTGCTTGTTCAATTGCATAAGGGTTTGCACAGGATATGCTTTGTGGCTCTAATAAAGAATGTCCTCAACACAGGCCTTCAGACTCTTGGCTAGTTACATAACATTCATTAGAGGTTTGTCCTTAATCACTGCACAACTGGGGGGAGGGATTGCAAGTTGTATTCTAGAAGAACCATAAAGTGAAAAGGGACCTAAATTCTGGATTAAAACACAGCCCAGGGGTTAAACTACATTCAGTTTATGAATGATGTAAAATATTTCCTTCTAAAAACCATCACTTTTAACAAGGTATAGATGCAACCTAACCTACTGAAAAACTGGATACCTTCCACAGTAAAACTCCCTGCTAGAGGTTTGCAAAGCAGCAACTGTCAACACCGCGGTCAAGTGATGGGAGTGTAGGAGTAGAAGTAGTGACCTACTTCAGCAGAGCTTCTCTGCAACATCTCAGGCCTGCTACAAAATTCTGCATCTTCCAAAGCCTCCTGGTACTGTTGGAGAGCCGTGTAGGCCTCAGACCGAGAAAGACGTGCCACAACCATTGATTCTGGGTCTGCAAAAGAGATCAAGAAGATGGAAATATTTTCGACTGGGAAGAGGAAACCAGCATTTCCAAGGTGAATTGCCTAAATTTATCTTAACCATTTTAATGTCACTCTGCCAATCTTTGATTAAACCTAGAAATATCTCCTGATCATTTAGATTGTTGAGCAGCGCTGTCCACACAGGTGTTTGCAATAAGTCTGGCGGTTAGCTGCAAGCATGAGCAGCAACTCAGATCCCAAACGAAACAAACTGATGAACAAGTCGGCGGCCTGCAGGTAATATGACCACCTGAAGGCCTGGGAAGATCTGTCAGGCTCCAAAGATTTCTACTAACTACACTATATCTAAAATCAACAGGATTACAAATTAAAAGGATAGACAGTTGCTGACATAGAACCAGAACATTGTTATATCATCTGACCTACATACTACACATGCTTCCATAATCTTGTTTCAAAGAAAACTAAATTGCTTGGCATTGAAATTGGATCATGTTATACTTTCTGAAATCATCAGTAATTTGCTGCAGCCATAGTTTTAAATCCAAAAATTACCTCCCTATTTTGTCATGTATAACACTAAAATTAGTGTTGATAACTATTAACCATAAAAGGAGAACATTGGAGGGTATTATGAATGACATTCATAAATCTAAAAGGTTACAGACATCAGGCTTCCCAAGTTTTTAATGGCATGCTCAAGTAAAAGAAAAAACTAAGATTAATGGCACCTTTTCATATCCACACCTGGGTAGTCCAATAGCACCACATCCATAGCATGGACAGGCTGTTTAGTGTCTTTTTTGGACTTTTTAAAAATGTCTTTACATTTCTAATTAAAATTGCAGATTACCTTATTAGTGTTTACATTTTGTGGGGAGATAAGTTATTTGACTATTATATTAAGTAAGCTGGATCTTTTTTGGTGTTCTGGCTTCTACTGCACACAGTAACATATCTCCTTCCCTGTTACTTCAGTTCCAAACTATGACTGAATTCATTACAGTGGGGCGTTTGTAATCTGAGGCTAACTGCAAATGTCCTGTCACTGATTTAATCTGTTTTTTCTCATTACACAAATGTCGGACGTGTTAGAAAAGCAATCTAACGGCTGTCTACGTTTAAACTGAACTATTGCCTTCCATTTATCTGGACACTGGAAACGATTGCGCAGTTATTTGTTGGAATTGTGGCACGGGACAGCATTTAAAGTTACAAAATACTTTGTCCTTCTGTAACGGGTTACAAAACCTGTCCCAAATATGTGTCGTGACCTGCCTTATGCAACGCGCAGCGACTGCGCATGCCCAGGTGGAAACTTTCGTAAGAGGGACCGCCTACTTTCGATTTCAGCCAATGAGAGGACACCGACATTATTACAACACGTGGAGGAAGTGCTAGCTGTTTTTAAAATGTTGGTCAGTAGAACGCTCACCATATAGCCCACAGCCCTGGCACAAGTACGGCCTGTTATGTAATCATTTAATAATAAAGACAGTTGCATTAACAATTATCAGTACGTTCGCGGTGCTCGCTAAGTATGCACATTTGTTAATAACAGCCCATACTACACCCAGTACTTACCAGCTTGAATGACATTTGTTGCTAACGTCACTACTTCGTGGTAGCATTTATTACTTAACAATTCATCCAGCTCGCTTAGTGATTTCGTTGTTTTGGTTTGTCCGGGGAACCATTTATCCAACAGTCTTGTCAGTGTTATATTCAGTTTTTCCTCTCCTTTTACGACTTCGTCGCACAGCTTGCATTTGGAGAGCAGCCGTCGATGTAAACACCGTTTACAATACGAATGTCCACAAGCTAAGGTAACAGGCTCAGCTAAAAAGCCTCGACAGTTAGGACAGTCAAATATACTGTCCCCGCAAGTGTCCCCAGACTGGCCCGGACCTGCGTCTGGTCCAGCCAACTTGCTCTTGAAATTACGGAAGATACAGTCCACAACGACGCTTAACTCATCGGGTCGTACGGGCCCGTAGCGCATAGCTAGTGACACACAGTCGATGGCTTCTTTGAGGCAGTTTTCGGAAGCTAAAGCGTTAGCTTTCTGTAGTATAACTTGATGGTGGTCATCTCTTTCCGAGTTGTGTTCAGAGTCGGAGTCGATAAAGAAAGCAGTCGTCTCCTCTCTCGCGTCTTGCGGCAGGAGCGACATTGTAGCGTTAATTAATTACTCCAAATGTTGTTTCAAGGTGGATTTTCTCTTATGAAAGCGTTTCTTCATTGCTGCAGTTGTTCAGGACAGCACCGCTTCCAGACGTTCTGAGACACCCATTTGTTACGTAAAACCAAAGTAGAAAATGTTCGTCACGTGACCACGACAGCACGCTGTGATTGGCTGCAGCATCTCGGTTACAAAACGTGTGTTGAAAAGTTTCATAACTCGCGAAGAGACGGAGGACGGTTGTCTAACGCGACCTTGCTTTGGTCAACTCGGCAAAGAGGCTTCTGTCACAAAAGAAAAGAAATACATGCCAATGCGTCCGTGATGAAAGAGCTCCAATCATTCCCAGTACAACAGGATTGTGTCCTAAGATTTAACAACGCCGTAGGTTCAGTCGGTCACTAATTCAGTCGCCCAGCCTTTTTACCATTACCCCTCTAATTAAAGACCGTTGCTGCCAGGCCTGAAAAAAAGCCATAAAAATGTTGTACTGTATCGTGGTATAGGGAGGACAACGGAATCTCAACATTTATGTTGGTGCAAGTTTCCATGCTTCAGTCTCCATATCTTAGTTTCTTACCAATAATTACAATCATACAACATAATTATATGTTGCAGTTCTTTATGTATATTTTTCAGAAAAAATGTTACTCTAAAGAAAGAAATTCTAAAGTGATGTAATAATAAATGATCTGTGATCACTATTTTAAAGATCATTGATCACTGTTCCCTTTTAGATATGTGATAAGTCCCTTTTGCGCCACACCCCCAATGTCTTTGTCTCTCTCAGCTCTCGCTCACTCTTTCTCTCCATATGAAAATTATAATTAAACTATTACCTGCAAAGTTTTTAACGTATAAGTATTTACTATCATGCTGTTGATATCTTTGGTTCAATATTAACTTATTTTTGTATATTAAGGCAGATTTTTATATGCGGGTTATATGGGGTAGAAATGGAAATCAGCGAAATATTCTATTTATCTTTGACGTTATACGTGAAGAGGCCTAATACAAAAGGAAATGCTATACTGGCATCTCGTGGTCAAGAGTGTTAATTACAGTTTGTTTGAATTAAAACAAAAAAGTTGAAAATTAACTAAGTAAAAAAAATATTTGGAGTTTATTTTCATCGGTCTACACTATTACGAGAGGCAGAAGAGATTGTGTTCCCAAAATTCTAACAAATACAGTCAGCTCTAGTCTAGATATACATTTTTGTTTCTTTCCAATGTACAGGCCTGCAGGAACTGTACTGTACTATAGTGATAGTAATTACAGTCTTTAAAAAATCATTTTAAAAAGTATCAGTCTACAATATCTTATTTATTACTGAATGTAACATGTAAGAATGTCTTAATTTGAAAAGTCTTAATTGAATAACAAATTTAAACTTGTAAGATTTTCAGGAATGCCCCTCTCATAAGTAAGACATTTCCACAACCCTCTGAGCAGTTTTTAACCTGGTTGTTGCTTTCTTTTCTTACACTGACGCACATAAGGCGCGTGGCTGTGATTGAACCTGCACCATCAGACTGACCAAGTCTGTTTCAGTGATTGTTCAATTCTGTGTGTGCTTGTGTGTCTGTGCTCTAGCACATGACATTTATTGAGGCTTAGAGTATGCATTTAACCAACAAAGTCAAGATATTTTAGATGGTCTTCACAACAGTGACAGGTTGTTTGACTGGAAAGGGTTAAAGTTCATTATGATGGGTGTTGTTTTTGTAAAAGGCTGGGACATTGAATGTTCTTATAAAGATAAAAGAACAATTTGTGTGTGTGTGTGTGTGTGTGTGTGTGTGTGTGTGTGTGTGTGTGTGTGTGTGTGTGTGTGTGTGTGTGTGTGTGTGTGTTACAAAACATATTTACGAATCTGGAGATACCATCAAGACTAAACTGTACAGACATTGTGTTCTGACTGCTGAACCAGGCTGTGATGACAAATCAGCTCATACTGGTTTTCTTGGAGGTGTGTGTTCTGTCAGATCTGCCACAAGACCGTGACCAACAATAGGACTTATTGTTCATGTTGACATCTTTAATGCTCACAGCAGGCGTTGATGGCATCATCTGTATTTAAAACAAAGATGTCTATTCTATTCTATTCTATTCTGCTACATTGCATATTGTGTTTGTTTGTATGAATCTATTACTGTGGGAAAGCTTCTTTATGCGGTTCTCAAACACGAGTGCAGGAATGTGCTGGTGCGGCCTTCTGGCCAGTTTTATCTGTCCCACCAGAAGCTTCCAGGGATGTTTGCATTCCTAACAAGAAAAAATACATGCACATATACATGTAAACACATAGGCATGTGTTCTGAGTAAGCACATGTATGCAGGAGGAAAATAAAAGAAGTTAAGCAAGATAAGTACATGAAGGAATTCTTCTGTCTGCAATGGGGTTAAGTTTAACTGTGTTTTTTCCTGTGTTCCACTCAAGAGGAGAACATGCTGGATGTGTCCCAGGTGTCTCAGCCAAGTCAACACCTCTCTACCATCAATGATGAACACTCTCATAACATGACAATAAAATAACTCGAACACAACCCTGACATAACCCTAACACAAACATAACTCTAACATAACCTTGACATTCCCATAACATAATGATAACATAATCCTAACATAACCAGAACCATAACATAGTCATAAAATAACTGTAACATAACCATAATGAACCAAACAGGGCAGTGATGGCTCAGTCTGTTGGGAATGAGGCTGCAACACAGAGGGTTCTTGGTTCAATCCCCAGGGAAAACAAAATGTGGAAGGTGTTATGGTAGTATGGGAAAGTGCCTTCAGAACACTCCCAAGGTGCCCTAGAGCAAGGTACTGAAGCATGGTGGTAGCTCATCCAGGGGTGGACCCTGCTTTTGCCCATCGTGTACCCTCCCTGTGACCCCAAAAGGGATAAAGCTGTTAAGAAGGTGAGATCTGGCCTGATCAGCCAGAGGCTGCGCCTCCCCAAGTTCAGGACCAACAGACTGGGGAACTCATTCATCCCCCAAGCCATCAGGCTGTTCAACTCATCACAGGGGGGGAGGAGGGCCAACAGGAGAACTGGAACAGTTTTATATTTATATTCATATTCTATTTTTAATTTATTCTATTTTATTTCTTATTTTATTATATTTTTATTATCTTTAATAGGTTTAATGGGGTGTAATGGTGGTGGGAAATTTTGTACAGTGCTGTACGTTTCTTTGGAGATGCTAATTTCCCTGATGGACACCCCCTAAAGGGATCAATAAAGTACTCTTGAATCTTGAATCTTGAGATAACCATTATACTATATAATGATGACATAACCAGAACGATAAACTAGCTGTAATATAACCATTCAAGCTCTTTATGCTTTAGTGCAAGTTTCACTGTACTTCAGCTCCAAATCATACTTGTTTAAGTACATTACATTATTGTCCTGGTTTAATACCCATCTGCCACAACTGAAGACTACTTTAAACTTAATTTTGTTGTTTAATCTTTCCTGCTTTTAAAAACTAGTACATTTTCTTTCTGTTGTGAGTTTGATTTAAACTGATAAACTTTGTCATAAATGTTCTTGTACTTAGGGTTGAGGTTATTTTCTTTAAGGTAGCCAGCACTCACCAAGGGTTGTTTCTATATTGGTTTTCTCCCAGTGACTGCTGGGACCGGCGCCCAGAACCCAACTAATCCCTCATTGTTTTGTTTGAACCCCTGTGAACTGTCTTTAAGGACTGAAGCTCATCCCAGTGTTTTCCCTCTCCCACTCCCCTTCTGTTTCTTGTCTGTTTATCCCTTGTTTGTCTATTTTCATGCTGGGTGGGGCTGCTCTCCAGTTTCACTCTCAAGCTGCACACCTATTCACATCTTCGGACATTAACCCACCTGTCCTCTGTCTTAAAAGTCTGGCTTACTCTTCCATTATTGCCAATTCATTATTCAACCCTCCGCGGTACAGCTTGGCTCCCAAACTCTCCTGGTTACACATATGTTTTGTGATTCCTATTTTGAGTCTGAACTCATTGTCTGTTTTGTCCTGCAGATCATCCATTCAGACACCTGTTTGTGCCACTCAAGAAAACCGTTCTGTGGCGGATTACTCTGTGGAGTTTTGGACCTTGGCGGCAGATGCCAGGTGGAACGAACCAGCGCTTCGGGCAGTTTTCCTGCAGGGGCTGGGTGAGCGTCTGCAGGAAGAACTCATGCTCCGGGATGAATCCCGAGATCTGAACTCCCTCGTCACCCTGGCAATTTTACTGGACAACCGCCCAAGAGCAAGACATCAGAGGTAAGCTTCCCACACACCAGTTCCTCCCTTTCTTCATTTCGAACGTTGCCTGGTCACTCATTGCCCTCAAGTGCTCCGGTCACTGCAGAGCAGCCAATGCAGCTGGGGCGTGCCAAGTTAACACCAGAGGAACGTCACCGCAGGATTGGGGCGGGTGAGTGCTTATACTGTGGCCAGCACAGTCATTTTATTTTGGGTTGTCCGGTTTGGTCAAAAGACTAGGCTTGTCAGTAGCATTAGGGGTACTGGCAGGCTGGGAGTCCATTTTGGAGAAACTGTTTTTGTCGGAGTCATTATGTGTTAGAGGTGTAGTTCTACAGTGTTCTGGACGAAGAATTAGCTGTGCAAGCAGGCTGATCACTGGATCTTTTGCTGTCACCCTTCACCATTACTGCTCTGGACATAAGAATCATCACTCGTGTCACCCACAGGATGGTCCCAGTCACACTCATCACTTCTGGCAACCATTCGGAGCAGATATCATTCTTCATTCAGCACCCAAGACACCTGTGGTACTTGGCTGCTCTTGGTTACACTGCCATAACCCACAGATTGACTAGGTACAGGTTAAGGTGGTAAATTAGAGTTTGCACTGTCAGTCCTTCTGTCTCAGATCTGCTGTTCAGTCACTCCGAGTTCCCCATCAGTACCTCCCGATCTCTCAAGGGTGCCCAAACAATACCACAATCTTTGTGATGTTTTCAGCAAGGAGAAGGCACTATTCTTGCCTCTGCATCGACCGTATGACTGTGATATGGAGATGTTGACTGGTGCTTCTCCAGCCCCATTCGGCTGTATAACTTGTCGCGTCCTGAGACGGAGGCGATAGATAAGTACATCTGTCCTCTTCACCTCTTAGGCAGGGTTCTTTTTTGTGGAGAAGAAAGACAAGTCCCTCCGTACATGTATTGACCACAGAGGTTTGAATAGCATCATGTCAAGAACAAATACCTGTTAACTTTAATATCTTCAGCATTTGAGCCTCTCCAGGGAGTACGAATCTTTACCAAGTCAGATCTCCGGAACACCTACTACTTGGTTCAGATCCCTATGGGAGAGGAATGGCAGGTTGCATTCAAATCAATCTCAAATCAAATCAATCTTTATTTATATAGCGTCTTATACAATCAAAATTGTTTCAAGGCGCTTTCCAGAAACCCAGGGCCTAACTCCAGACAAGCAACAGTGGCAAGGAAACTCCCCTTTAATGGGAAGAAACCTTGAGCAGGACCAGGCTCATGTAGGGGGACCCTCCTGCTGATGGCCGGCTGGGTAAAGAGAGAGGAGAAGGAGAGGAGAAGGAGAGGAGAGGGAGAAGGAGAGGGAGAAGAAGAGGGAGAAGGAGAGGGAGAAGGAGAGGGAGAAGGAGAGGAGAGGAGAGGAGAAGGAGAAGAAGGGGGAAGAGGAGAGGGGAGGAGAAGGAGAAGGAGAAGGAGGGGGAGAGGAGAGGAGAGGAGAGGAGAGGAGAGGAGAGGAGAGGAGAGGAGAGGAGAGGAGAGGAGAGGCACAGAGCACAGAAACACGGCCGCAGCTCCGAAGGCGGCGATACCTGTAAATAAATAGAGAGGGGAGGGGGGGGGGAGCAGAAAAACTACACAGGAATCATCATAACTAGTCTGCTTGATGAGGAGGAGGAAAGGAGAGGAAAGGAGAGGAGAGGAAACCATGACCCAGTGGGGTGACAGAGGCCTGTCAGGTGATCATGTTTCCGGACCCCGGCAGCCTTGGCCTATAACAGCATAGCTAAGATGTGACCTAACGATTAGACGACCCCCTAAGTATGATAATTTGTCTATCTATGATAGTAACTGGAACTACAGAATCAACAACAATAAGCTTTTTCAAAGAGGTAGGTTTTAAGTCTGATCTTAAAAGTAGCGGAGTCAGCCTCCCGTACCTGGACAGGGAGCTGGTTCCATAGCAGGGGGGCCTGGTAGCTAAATGCTCGGCCCCCCATTCTACTCCTAGAAACTCTGGGAACCACAAGTAGACCAGCATTCTGAGAGCGGAGCGGTCTATTGGGCTGATAAGGTATCACTAGCTCCTCCAGGTATGATGGAGCTAGGCCTCTGAGGACCTTGTAGGTCAAAAGAAGGGTTTTTAAAATTATTCTAAATTTAACGGGCAGCCAATGAAGCGACGCCATTACAGAAGTTATGTGATCTCTTTTGTCAATACCTGTCAGAACTCTGGCTGCAGCATTTTGGATCAACTGGAGGCTTCTTAAAGAGTTGTTTGGACACCCTGATAATAAAGAATTACAATAGTCCAGCCTGGGAGTAACAAAAGCATGAATTAACTTTTCAGCATCATGCCGCGTCAGTAGCTTCCTGATCTTTGTGATGTTCCTCAGGTGAAAAAAGGCACTTCTAGAGACAAATTTAATGTGTGAGTTGAAGGAGAGATTTTGATCAAAAGTTACTCCTAGATTCCTCACAGAGAGACTAGATGTTAATGAGATACCATCTAGAGTGATCATATGATCTAATCTATCCCTGAGAGGTTCAGGACCAAACACCATGACCACAGTTTTTCCTGAGTTAAGGAGGAGGAAATTTGAAGACATCCAGGACTTTATGTCTTTAAGACAGGTCTGGAGCTTCACTAACTTCTCTGTCTCCTCTGGTTTCATGGATAAATAAAGCTGAGTGTCATCAGCATAACAATGAAAATTTATCCCATGCTGCCGAATAATGTTCCCTAAGGGAAGCATGTACAAGGTGAACAGGATTGGTCCAAGTACAGAACCTTGAGGAACCCCATGGCTAACCCTACTGTATGAGGAGGGAACACCATGGACATTCAATACTCCATTAGGTCATTTTGAGTATTGGTCATGCCATTTGGACTTATGAATGTCCCAGCCATTTCCCAGGCTTTAGTGAATGATGTTCTCTGAGTCTTCCTCAACCAATTTTGGTTTGTGTACATATACAATATCCTGATCTTCTCCTGGAGCATGGAGGAACATGTGGGTCATGTGTGACGGGTCCTAGTGAAATTACTTGATAATAAATTGTTTGTCAAAGCAGAAAACTGCAATTTTCATATCAAATCTGTCCCTTTCCTGGGCATTATTATTCAAGGGGGTAGCATGAAGGCAGATCCGGGGGAAGATCAGAGCCTTGGTGGAATGGCTGATACCAACAAATCAGGAGTTACAATGTTTCCTGGGTTTCACTAACTTTTACCACAGGTTTGTCTGGGATTACAGTAAAAGTGGCTCACATCCCACGAAACTCACTTCTGTTACTATGAGTTTCAATTGGTTACCTGAGGCAGACAAAGCCTTTGAGAGACTAAAAGTGCTATTTTCCACAGCATCAGTTCTCATCCCAACTTACCCTAGCAAACGGTTTGTCATTGAGGAGGATACCTCTGATGTTGGGGCCGTTTTGTTTGAGTACTCCAGCCCCAATAATTGACTCCAACCATGTGCCTTCTACTCCCGTAGGTTCTCATCCGCAGAATTGAATTATGATATGGGGAACCGTGAGCTACTGGTGGTCAAATTAGCATTGGAGGAGTGGCGACACCTGCTGGAAGGGGCCAAGCAATCATTTGTGGTTTGGACAGATCACATGAATCTTGCTTACATTCAGTCTGCTAAAACAGTGACCCCCAACCTTTTTATCACCGTGGACCAGTCAACGCTTGACAATTTTACTGCAGCCCAGGGTGGGGGTTGAACCGTCAGATAAGTGTGCCCCCAAAGAAGCACTACTCGCTTAAACAGCCCTTCAAAATAACATACAGATACGCCACAAAAACTAATATGAAGAACATTTTATTTTCATGAAAATTTTAACTCACTATATGACAATTCACTGGGAGCTCTGAGCTTGTTTCTCTGCAGCGAGACGATCCCATCTGGGAGTGATGGGAGACAATGACACCCAAAGTGTGTCGCTTATGCCCAGTCTACTCAATTGTTTAGTTTTGGTTGCTGCCGGTAGCTCCGTTTGTGCATATGCCAACACAAAAGGACCCTTTCAGTTTTCCTGATATATAACCATCCAGCGACTTGAACAGTTCTGCTGCGGTGGTGCTGGTTGGCAATGGTAGTGCACATAACATATCCTCTTGCACATCCTCCTGATAAAGATATCGCACATACACAAGTAGTATTGCCTTGTCAACATCTGTAGATTCGTCAACCTGGAGGGCGTACCACGGTGATATATTAGTCCTCTCCAACAACTGTGTCTCACTGTCTTTGGCTGTTTATTCAGTCCACCGAGTCATGGTGCTAGCCGATAGAGGCACCTTTGTGATCTTTTTAACAGCAGCCTCTCCTAGAAGTTCACAGCAAATGTCTTCAGTTGAGGGCAAGATCAATTCTTCACCAAGAGTGAAAGGCTTTTTAGCCTTAGCAATATGGTTAGCCACAAGGTACGATACTCTCAGTGCATTCACATTTACTGATGTAGTGGCCTTCAGTAATTTCTTCTGCCGATTGTGTTCCTGTTTTTTCTTTCAAAATACTCCAGGGGCTTGTCTTTTAATCTAGGGTGCTCAGTGGTGGGCCGTCAGGGCCTGCAAGGCCTTCTCTGCTGGCCTAAAAATATCTGAATCACAGACTGATGTTAATTATATTTTCTCCATGAATACGTATTAAATAATTCCAAATGGTCTGTCCGCTTCCTTTCATTGCTAGCCCCCTGGTTGCGCTGCTTCCAGACGTGTATTTTCATATTTAAGCATTTAACCAATCACATTTCAGCCACTATTTGTTGCCAGGGTCAAAGAAATCTGCCTGGAGGCCTTCACAATCAGTTCTGCGGACCCTGTAGCATAAAATAAATGTCGATCAAACTGTTGCTTCAACCAATCAGATTTTGAGTTGTCGACACCAAAGCCATCTAGCAGGCGGACGGAAACGTCAGCGTATTCACACGCTTTGATTGGATAGTCAGAGAGTGTACTAGCCAGAGCTAGCAAACTGCATCTGTAGCGAGCTGCACAAGCAAAGATATTGTTGTGTTGATTTAATAGCTGTTTTGTCAACCCACAATGGCTGAAGTAGGAGAAGAAATGGATTTGGTTGCAGATTTACTGTCAAAGCCATTTTCAAGACAGACTTTTCTACGAGGCTACTGAACACACCGCGGGCGCTCCGAGTGCACGAAGATGTCCAGCGCAAGATCCTCGCGCGCACTACCGCCAACTCCACGGCAGGATTCTGGACAATATTATTTGCCAGACACAGATTTCAAGACCACGAAAAACTGATCTTTGTCACCCTCCGCGACCCCCAGAAGTTTCGGGAATACCAGAAAAATTTCCCAGCAGCCTTTTCCAGCTTAGCACAGAGCCACGGAACACTTTTCGATCTGCCTCGGCTAAGAACAGAACTGACTGTAATGTATGTGTTAGGAGTGGTTGTATCAGGACCCGAAAGCAGGCAGGACACAGTGGCGTATCGTTCCGAGAAGCTTTATTTAAGTTTGTGGAACTCAAACAAGAGGCGTGGAGACCACGACGCGGTGCTTAAACAAAACAGGGAACGTGAACTTACGACACAAGTTGGTCCAAGTCCATGAAGGATAAAGAAAAAACAAGAATCCAATAACGGGTTCAAAAGTTATCCACGAAGGAAACAGTCACACAAAAGTCCAGGAGGGTTCAGCCGGGGTTTTCCGAAAACGACAAAACACGCCAACGCTGGCCAACCGTGAGAACAGTCCATAAATAGGAGGCTTGATTACAATAGTCTGCAGGTGCGCCAGTCCCCGGCACCACCTGTGGCTGAGGCATGGCTCCACCACGCCCCCTGCAGGAGAAACCCTGCAAAAGAGTTCCCAGAAACTGGGAACCTGACAGTATGCCATGGATGATTTTGCAGGAAAATCTCCCACTGATCTCCTTGACTTCCTTCAGCAGAAAAATCTGAATGAGAGCATGAGGCAGCATTTGTGTGTTTGGCGGAGACCATCCCCGTGTCTACTGCTTCTGTTGAACGGACATTCTCAGCCCTAAAGCAAATTAAAATTTAGGCCAGAAATGCGACAGGGCAGGCTCGACTTTCAGCATTAGCTTCGATGGAGATAGAAAAGGACTTCTTGATGGAACTGAAACGCATGGATAATCTGCACAACAGAGTAATTGAAATCTTCTTGAGAAAAGAAAGGAGGATGGATTTTGTGTACAAACAATCAGGATTTTTGGTGAGTAAAATGTTGCTATATTCCTAAATAATATTGCAATTTTATCAGGTTATTTTTAATGCTTTTTTATGTGTGTCGCAGCTGTACCTGCGGTAGAAGTTTTATAGCCATAAAATAGTTATTGAGGGTTGGATTGAGCATGACTGAAGGCCTAGGTGTGAAATGCACGGCCTGACACTGAGGGTGCTTGGTCTCCAGTGGTGAAGCAGTTTTGAAGGCTTCATTTCCTCATTAATGAGCTGGTTGCTGCAAATTATGTAGAATGGGCTTGGTATTTGAGAATCACCTACCGGGACAAATCTATATTTCAAGTAGGACTACTTTCTTTTTCTTGGAAGTGGGCTATTCTCCCATCTCTTAATTGGGCCTTTCTCTTTCACAAAGAAATTTTTCAAAGACGTCTGTTTTTTACTCATTTTGCTTGCTTGTGGGTTCAATATTGGTTCGTAAGATGTAACCGAGAAAATCCGAAATTTCTCAAAAGGTTTTTCAAAATAAAGGATCGTTCAGACTCAGCTAATACATTAAACGGAAATATTTTATTATTTCTTGTGCGGCCCGGTACCAATTGATCCAGGTGATTGGGGACCACTGCACTAAAAGACTAAATTCCCGTCAGGCCAGGTGGGCACTGTTTTTTAATCCTTTCCAATTCACGATTACTTACCGTCCAGGTTCGAGGATCTGCAAGTCTGAGGCACTCTCCTGCCAGTTTTCCCTGGACCATGGTCCTTCAACCTCAGTTGCCATTCTGCCGCAGGAGCGGGTAGTTAGTGTGCCCAACTGGGAGGTGAAAGCGGTGAGAGGCCCAACGGCTGCATCCAGCCCCAGGAACTGGTCCTAGAGATCGAGTGTTCATCCCAGACCCTATCCACTCCCATGATCTGCAGTGGGGACTCTCCTTTCACTTTGCCTGTCACCCTGGTGCCAACCCTGCATAAAGACACGAGGGAGTTTCTGGCTGCCCGTGAGGTCTGTGCCCGAGGTAAGGCACAACGCAACGCGCCAGCAGGACTCCCTTGTATCACATTGCTCTGAACTTCATCACAGACCTTCCTCCATCCAAGGAGAGCACTGTCATTCTGATGGTAGTAGACTGCTTTTCTACAGCTGTACACTTTCTGGCTCTGAAAATGTCTTACCACTCTCAGGAGTGCCAACCTTCCAGTAGATGTTTTCCAACTTCACAGCATCCCTTCTGACATCATTTCTGACAGAGATCCTCAATTTACTTCCCAAGTTTGGAAGGCTCTTACCAGGGCTCTGGGAGCCTCTGTCAGCTTTTCTTCCAGCTATTACCCTCAGTCCAATGGCCAAGCCAAAAGGTTGAATCTAGACCTGGAGTCAGCCCTTCGCTGTGTGACCACCTCCAAACCGTCTTCCTGGTGTCATCATCTCCCTTGGGGATAATACGCCCATAACTCTCTCACTTGTTCCGCAACGGGATTGTACCCCTTCCGAGCTTCTCTGGGTTACCAACCTGTCCTCCCAGGATCCAGGGGTTGTGGTTCCCTCTGCGCAGGAGTTCTTTCACATGGCCCGGGAGGTGTGGAGAGCTACCAGGTCAGCCCTGGAGCATAATCAAGACATCAACCAGTGCAAAACCAACTGCCACCATCAACCAGCTCTCTCCAATCAACCTGGTCAGTTAGTCTGACTGTCCACCCGGAATATCCTGTTGGCCACTAAATCCCGTAAGGTCTCTGCTCATTGGTCTATCGCTCTGCCATCCGTTTGACCTTGCTGGAGTCCATAAAAATTCACCCAACCTTCCATGTTTCTCAGTTGAAGCCTGTGTACACCAGCTCTCTGTCTCCTCCACTGAAGTCTGGAAAGACTGTCTGGCAGTCTGGAAAGACTGTCTGGCAGTTGACTAAAAGGCCCTCCGTAAGGCTGGAACAGCCTATTTTTCTTCTTTAATTGAAGAAAACAAGAATAACCCCAGGTTTCTTTTCAGCATTGTGGCCAAATTAACCAAGAGTCACAGTGTTTTAGATCCACGTATCCCTTCTTCCCTTAGTGGTGAAGACTTCATGAGCTTCACTGATAAAGTTCTAGCTATCAGAGAAAAAGCTAACCAAGCCATCCCAACAACTGTACCATCACCAGATGTGCTGATTGTGGGAACATACAGGGTCTCCAACGAGCCCTTAAACTCCTTCACCCCGATATATTTTTCTGAGGCGTCTTCGCTAATTCAGAACCTGTTCTTTAGTGACAGGTTATGTACCCTGGTCCTACAAGGTGGCAGTGTTTAAGCCGTTGCTTAAAAAACCATCACTGGATCCTGATGTGTTAGCAAATTATAGGCCTATATCCAACCTTCCTTTTATCTCTAAAATTCTTGAGAAGGTGGTGATGAGCACCTGCAGAGAAACAGCCTGTTTGAGATGTTTCAGTCAGGCCTTAGACCTCATCACAGCACAGAAACAGCATTTATTATAGTTACTAATAATCTCCTTATAGCCTCAGATCATGGACTGGTTTCTATGCTGGTTCTGCTGGACCTCAGTGCTGCTTTTGATAGAGTTTATCACAAGGCTCTGTACTTGGACCAATTCTTGCTCCCCTTAGGAAACATTATTTGGCACCATGGAATAAATTTTCATTGTTATGCTGATGACACTCAGCTATATTTATCCATGAAACCAGAGGAGGCAGAGCAGTTAGTGAAGCTCCAGACATAACGTCCTGGATGTTTTCAAATTTCCTTCTCCTTAACTCAGGAAAAACTGAGGTCATGGTGCTTGGTCCTGAACCTCTCAGGGATAGATTAGATCACATGATCATTCTAGATCGTATCTCCTTAGCATCATTCTGGTCTCTCTGTGAGGATTCTTGGAGTAACTTTTGATCAAAAATCTGTCCTTCAACTCACACATTAAAATAGTCTCTAGAAGTGCCTTTTCCCCCCTGAGAAACATTGCAAAGCTCAGGAACCTACTGATGCGACGTGATGCTGAAAAGTTAGTCCATGCATTTGTTACTTCCAGGCTGGACTACTGTAATTCTTTATTAGGACAACTACAGGAGGAAGATGGAAAACCAGCTGCAGCAGAACAACATCTGTGGGGTATGGAAGGGCCTGAAGACCATCTCGGGCTTCAAGGAGCAGAAGTCCCAACCTGTGGGCGACCGGGGGTGGGCTAACGACCTGAACTTGTTTTTCAATAGATTTGATCAGGTACCCACCCCTCCCCCAGCCCAGTCTCCTCTGCTGCTACCCCCGCCACTGTCTGTGCCTGCAACCCATTGTTCCTCCTGTCCCCCCTCCTCCCCCTCTCTCATGAACTTCAGCTCACACATTCCCGACACTTCACACCCTGGCCCATGCCTATCCCCCCCACCAACACCTCCCTGCTCCAGCCTGTCCCTCACACCACACCAGGTGAGGAAGGCCCTGAAGAAGAACAGGGCCAGGAAAGCGACAGGTCCGGACGGCATCAGCTCCAGGCTCCTGAAGTCCTGCGCAGACCAGCTGTGTGGGATCTTCAGTCACATGTTCAACCTGAGTCTGAGGCTGGGGAGAGTGCCACAGCTGTGGAAGACGTCCTGCATCGTCCCAGTGCCGAAAACACCGCACACCAAGGAGCACAACAGCTACAGGCCGGTAGCCCTGACGTCTCATCTGATGAAGACGCTGGAGAGACTCATCCTCGATCACCTGCGCCCACTGGTGAGCTCCTTCATGGACCCGTTGCAGTTCGCCTAACAGCCGAGCATCGGGGTGGACGATGCCGTCATCTACCTCCTCCACACCTCCCTCACTCACCTGGAGAAGGCTGGAAGCACTGTGAGGATCATGTTTTTTGATTTCTCCAGTGCATTCAACACCATCCAGCCCAGGCTGCTGGGGGACAAACTGGAGGTAGCTGGGGTGGATCACCACCTCACAACATGGATTCTGGACTACCTCACACAAAGACCACAGTTTGTGAGGGTGAAGGGCTCCCAGTCAGATCGGCTTCTCTGCAGCACCGGTGTCCAGCAGGGAACAGTTCTGGCTCCTTTCCTGTTCACCCTCTACACTGCGGACTTCTCATACAGCACATCTTCATGTCACCTCCAGAAGTTCTCTGACGACTCTGCTGCTGTCGGCCTCATCACTGATGGGGACGATACGGAGTACAGAGAACTTGTTTAGGGCTTTGTGGACTGGAGCCTGCGGAACAACCTCCAGATCAACGCTGGCAAAACCAAGGAGCTGGTGGTGGATTTCCACAGGCGTAACAACCCCCCGCCTGCACCAGTGAACATCCTGGGAACGGATGTTGACGTGGTGGAGTCGTACAAGTACCTGGGTGTTCACCTAAACAATAACCTGGACTGGTCACATAACACAGACGCCCTTGTCAAGAAGGGCAATAGCAGACTGTTCCTGCTCAGGAGGCTGAGGTCTTTTGGAGTGCAGGGACCCCTCCTGAGGACTTTCTATGACTCTGTGGTGGGATCAGCCATCTTGTACGGGATAGTCTGCTGGTCCAGTAGCATCACGGACAGGGACAGGAAGAGGATGGACAGACTGGTAAGGAGGGCCAGCTCTGTCCTGGGATGTCCCCTGGACTCAGTGGAGGTGGTGGGAAATGAGAGGATGATGGCTAAGCTGTCATCCATGTTGAACAACACGTCCCACCCCCTACAGGACACCCTGACAGCACTGGGCAGCTCCTTCAGTGAGCGGCTGCTCCACCCTCGCTGTGTGAAGGAGAGGTATCGCAGATCTTTCCTGCCGGCTGCTGTCAGGCTGCACAATAAACATAACACCCGCTAACACAATCTGAATATTATATATTCTGATATGTATATTGTATTCACCCTCTGTACTATGTACAGGTACACAGAGGCCGAGTATCCATTCATCTGGATTATTGTAAATATACATCCTCTTTCTATATTCCATTTGATTTCTATTTGATTTTATCTTTATTGAGTGCTCTTGCTGCTGTTGTTGCACTGTAAATTTCCCCGTGTGGGACAATAAAGGATCTGAATCTGAATCTGAATCAGGTTGTCCAAACAACTGTTTAAGAAGCCTCCAGGTGATCCAAAATGCCGCAGCCAGAGTTCTGACAGGTATTGACAAAAGAGATCGCATAACTCCTCTACTAGTGTCTCTTAATTGGCTGCCCATTAAATTTAGAATAATTTTTAAAATTCTTCTTCTAACCTACAAGATCCTCAGAGGCCTAGCTCCATCCTACCTGGAGGAGCTAGTAACACCTTATCATCCAAATAGACCGCTCCGCTCTCAGAAAGCTGGTCTACTTGTGGTCCCCAGAGTCTCCTGCTATGGAACCAGCTCCCTGTCCAAGTACAGGAGGCTGACTCCATCTCTACTTTTAAGATTAGACTTAAAACCTACCACTTTGAAAAAGCTTATTATCACTAATTCTGTAGTTCCAGTTACTATCTTAGACAGGAAAATTATCATACTTATGGAATCGTCTAATAATTAGGTTATGCTGCTATAGGCTGAGGCTGCCGGGGTCCAGAAACATGATCACCTAATGGGCAAGTCCAGTCCATGAAGGCTGGCCAGGTTTTGTATCCTACCAGGGAGAAACCACTCCTGTGTTTACCTGTAGGACAGAAAGTCTGGCTTGGATACGGCCCTCGAGGACTGGATTTGCCCACCCCTGATCTACAGGTACTGCCGCCTTCATAGCTGTACGCTGACCTACTGACCTCCGACCCCGCTGACCCACTCAACCCTACCGGCAGCTTATTATAATTAATATAATTAATGTATTTACATGATCTCTGCCTAGTCTCTCCTCTACCTGTCCTCCCCCTTCTCCTCTCTCTCTACCCAGCCAGCCATCAGCAGGAGGGTTCACCCTACATGAGCCTGGTCCTGCTCAAGGTTTCTTCCTGATAAAGGGGAGTTTTTCCTTGCCACTGTTGCTTGTTGGGGGTCAGGCCCTGGGATTCTGTTAAGCGCCTAGAACCAATTTTGATTGTAACAGACGCTATATAAATAAAGATTGATTGATTGATTGATTGATTAAAAGCTTTGCTTACTCTTCCATCAATACCGATTCGTTGTTCAACCCTCTGTGGTACAGCTTGGCTCTAGAACTCTCCTGGTTACACGTATGCTTTGCGATTCCTGTTTTGAGTCCGAGCTCATTATCTATTTTGTCCTGTAGATCGGCCATTCAGGCGCCTGTTCGTGCCGCCCAGCTTGCTCCAGCTACACTTGCTGAGTTTCCCCACCCGAAGTTGTTTGTGGATTGCAAACTGCTAATTTCAATAAAGCTTTCTGTGATCAATTCTAACAGTCGTGTGTGTGTCTCTGTCTTTGGAGGTTCAGTTTGTGCTTGCAGCTGATGACAGACTCTACAGTTAGATTACCGCGAGATCCCTGAGGGATGGAGGGATTTTAAACAGTGAAACCCAGACATTCATTCCATTGTCATACATTTAATAGTGCACTTTGATTAACCTGTACAGAAATATTAATAAAAAACATAAAACCTTTGTTCATTTCTGCAACACAAAGCTTAGCATTTACAATACAGTTAAAAGCTTTTATACAAAAGCAAAATATATCTGAGGTATAAATACAAACATTTTAAATTAACTGTCATTGTCATGCATTATTAGGCAGTTATTGTGAATGACAGTTGGTGAATGAATCCTACTAGTTATAGACACAAACAAGCTCTTAGGCTGGTGATGGAAGCTGAATCTGAATCCCGTCAGAACGTCGACACCATGGCAGCCAGGTGCTGCACTAAGACAATTTTCTTACCTTTTGGAATAACACAAACATTAAGTCTACTGTGTTTTACAGTAAAACCTGTAAAAGTGCCACCTTTAGAAGTTTTCATCTGTTTATTCATCCTACTTTTTATAGGAGTTTCCTGAACACATGCGTGGTGAACTGAGTGTGCTATAAACATTTCCTGAAATCTTTTTCAACACTGAGGAATAGATGTATTTGTGTCTAACATTTAAATCACAAGCTCCTCAATCAAAGATTAAAAGGCTTTTTTTTTCTTTCCTTGGAGCCATTGTGGCTGATTTGGCAGTTGCATCTAAAGCTCAGGGAACCACAACTTCCTGAATTATCCTGGTTTTTGTCGAGGTGATGAACCTTCTGGATGTTAACTCTTGTTCTCTCTCTCTCATCTTTGTCTGCCTGCTGCTGCTGCTGCTGCTGAACTCTTCTCTTCTGTCCTCCACCTGCTGCCTCACTGTCCTGGCTGCTGTGCTGACAGCCTTTATATCACCTCTCATTCCCAGCTCACTTCATGCTTGGATCCGTCCATCCACTGACTAGAATTGCATTGGTGCTTTTTTGTAACAGAGATCAAAAGACCAGGTAACAAGACCCAAAATGTGAAAGAATATGTATTTACACATTATAGTGCCCCCAAAAGCAGTGTGAGGAATATGCATTTCTAACTGCTACTCTCACCCATAGACAGTCCCTGTCTCTCTCCCCCTCCACACACACACACAGACACACGCACACACGCACACAGGCACGCATGCACGCATGCACGCACTCTTACCTCTTTTGCTTCTCAGAAGCAGTAGCACCCTTTGGCTAAATGTTAATCCTTACACACAAAATCAACAACATCATGTCCTTTGGCCCAGATCAACATTTGTCTGCTATAGAATCCAAATTAAAATGGAGCATTAGTTATCTGTCATGAAATCAGAGTAATAAAAGTCCTTCAATCCAGAAACCAGGATTTGTCCTTTAAATAAGTATGTAAAAATGTGTAGATGCATCCACGTCTTCATTGGGATGGATGGAAGTAATCTTTTAAAGTCCTCTGTCATGTCCAGTTGGCGATTCACAAGTAGCTACAGACCCAACTTGCTTTTTATTTTTCCACAGGTAGGGTGAAGGAGTCTCGTATCCGAGCCGCCTCAGCAGCGCACAGGTGTCCGTACATTTTATTGTACCACTCCGGAAAGCGACCCCTAGGGCAAGGAGAGGCCTCATTGTGTTGGTGTTGTTACATAATTGGGTCCAAAATTTGTTTTCACTGCTGTTAGAAATTCTCTTACCTGCAGTCGATCCTGGAAATATGTGTAAGTCTGGACTTGTTCCCTCCGCAGGGTTCAATATAGTAGCGTGACAGGAGGATGTTCGCCCGGACACCGACAGCAGCTACAGTGCTGTGGTCCACAGATGTACACACCAGTACACACGCTCCCTTTGGCAGGTCTGTCAGCCATGTTCTGGTTGAGACAGACAGTTTTTAGTCAAAAACCAGAGCACAACCTTTGGTAAAATGGAGAGCTGGTGAGAAGTGAGAAAAGGTCTACCTCAGCACCACATGGTCTCTGGTGGGATGTGGAGCCATGGTGTTCCTGACATACTGGTAAATGTCTGTTCTGTCATTGAGAGTCTCGACGGTCCGGCACTCTAGCAGGTCCTCATCCCAGTGACCTTGCTCCCGCAACACTCGTGTCAGAACGTCCTCGGGACTGGCTGGAATTTCCACGGTCACTTTCCACAGCCGCAGAGGGAAACCATCATGCAACTGCAAAAAACACCCCATTTTTAATGTATATGCAGTATGTGGAATAACATGGGGGATCCAGGGCTGGTGAACAGACTGTTCCGGTGACTCAATGAATGATAAGATATTCATAGCATTAGTGATAAAGCATTAGTGACCGTCACTAATGCTTTAGATGTTTGAAGATTTCTTCCTTATATCCACTTGTATTCACACATATATGAATCCAGCCATTATTCACCACACAGTAAAAACCCACTGCTGTTGAGTCAATTCAGCTGCCCCTCCACTGTGATATGATTTCAAAACATTTGCTGCTGTGCCTTGTGACTTTTAAACTGGAGAAAGATAAAGTAATACAGAATCCTCCCAAACAGGAAATGTCATCCTGTGTATGTGTCCAAGTCAAGCTGATGTCATTCTGCGCAAAAAGCCAGTGCACAGATGGAAAAAGGAGCTGATGTCACACAGAAGTGATTCTTTAGAGGAAGTCTGATAGACTGGTAGTCCACTTTGTATTTAGAGAAGCAAGACAAGGATAGGAAATATAACAGAAAACGCCAGAAGTGGAGAAGATGTGTGTACAAATGTATTAAAATCATATTTGAACATGACTCATCTGATGCTATGTGAATAAAGAAACTCTGACCTTCCTACAGGCCAGCTCAGCCTGCTCTGGTGTGGGACAGCTGTCGTAACCTTTAAATTTTTCTTTGGCTTCTTTGAGCAGGGTGTCCAGGCTGTCCTGTAGAAAGGATCTAGTGGCTCCCAAACTGGTCTTCTCGCCCACCAGATCCTCTAAACTCCGGGGCAGCAGAGCCTGCTCCATATAGGAGTTTCTGCAGTGATTCATCTCCTCTGGTATCTGTAGGGAACAACAGGGAGGAGATTTTGAGAAAACCACATAACTTATTGACACTTGAGGACTCTTTTCACTTTCACCTCTTAGAGGGGAAAATTCCCTCTTCCCTTGACTGAATTATGTTCATTATGCTCATTGCTGTTGCTCCCTTGGGGAGTCAAGAACCAGTCAAACTGTTATTAATTACAACTAAGTGTAGAGTATAATTAATTAATCAATTATAATTTTTATCTCCTGTTTGTAAGACCTTTCCTGCAGCTTTAGCTGAGGACTGATAAAATTAATGTCTAAAGAAGAAGGAATTTCATTCCATGATGGAAGTTTCTTTGAAATAAAGGAAAAGTCCAGGTCATCATGTCATTGGTCATGTTGAGTTTATGGCCTCCCATTAGCAATTAGCTATCTAATGATAGGAAAGCCATTTCAAGACTAATAGCTTTAATGTTTGCCTCACAGGAAATTATCTGCCAATGTAATTAGGAAAGAAATTACAGTAACTCAGTATAGCAGTAATAACCTGCAGGATTGACTTGCACTTCACTGTATATGTGACATGTACAGTGACAACAGGATGTAGGCGTGTCAGGTGGTATAAATCTTAAACATTACAATATTTTATCTATTATGTAAGTGTGATTAAGGCACATGCACAAATACTGACCCGGAAGAGTTTTCCGCACTCCTGAATCATGTGTGCCAGGCCATGAGTGGCAGCCAGGTTTTCATTCAGGTCTCTTTGGTCGGGCTTTCCTAAAGTCTGCTTTCTGTTCATCACCCTGTGAGCAAAACCACAAAGACAAGAAACTGAGTAACAGCCTCCAATAAATGCATGAAATATGCTTCTGAGTTAAGATGTGGTGCAAGCTTTTCCTCCATCTCTCTCCCTAAAGCTGTGCATCCTTCACTTTCCCCTCTTCCTTCCAAAGCATCCTGCTTTTTTATTTAGTCAAAGCCAGCATTTTCTGTCTTTTGCAATGTACAGAACAGGCAATGTTATGTAAGCTGCTAATACAATAACTGTTCCACTAAAGGCCAAACAAATGGTTGAGAGCAGAGGCACATGTGCGATCGGTGACCCCACCTTGGTGATGAGCTCTCCTTTTTCCGCAGTGTGTTGAGGTGAAAGAGGGATGGTGCCAGACAAACGGCTAGGTTGGTGGGGGTCATCTGGTTCTCAGCCACGCTGGCAGTCACGTCACTCAGGAGGCACAAGAGTGTCTGCAGTGCTTCGCGGTTCTCGTCAGGTAGGAGCAGCACGGCGGCCCGTACAGCCTGCAGATGAAGTTCTTTAGGCATGTCTGGAGGGGAAGTCAGGTGGATGTCAGGACTCGTATTTCATATTAAATCCTGAGAAAAATCCAATAACTACTGTCAAGTTGCATCATGTCAACTTTTTTTGGTGCTGCTGGTTTGTGCAAGGCCTCCCTTCACTTCCAGGAATGAGACATGCAGGAATCTAAGTGGGTTATGTAATCTCACATATGTTTTTGTGTGTCTATGCATGTGCGTACATATACTAGATTCCTACGGAGTCAATGAAACTATATCAAAAGACATACCACAAAAAAGTATGACATCTATCACCCCATTCTCCAGTTGTTTCTAACACTCGTCTGCTCTCTTTTCTTTTGTGTTGAATTTGACGAGTTGGCAGGTCAGTTATCCACACAGTCCTCCAACAGTGCTTGGGTGTCCTTGTGTATTTGCACTTTGAATGTCTGTATTCTTACACTGATAGATCTGGAGGAAGGTCTCTGAGAGTTTGCTGGAGAGCAGGGGTTCTGGTAAATCTCTGAAGTATTGCTTCAGCATGTCTGCTACGTCATACGCAGACTGGCCCTCATAGTTAACGGCTCCATCTGTGCCGCTTGCTTCATTCATCTGACGCAGAGTTTGGATACGTGACTTAACTCCAGACTTTCTGAAAAGGCCAACCTGGAGGAAAGAAGTGAACACCAAGGACAGAGAGACAATCACATCATTTATACATCTGTCACAGTGACTTTACTAATTCAGCATTAACATGACTGAAGCTATCTTTGTGCTTGAAGGCATTTTAGAAATGGGTGCTGTGTTAAGAACAATGGAAAACCACCTGGAGACAGAGACAAATATTCTTGACTTATGTCCTTCTCCAGAATCTGTGTGGACCATGTTGTTGACTGTATTTACTAAAAGATCAAGTCCAAGGCATTCATCTACTCAAAACTTCAACAGACCCCATCGGTGACCTTTTAAGGCTTGGAATGATAAATATTAGGGTGGAAAAGAGTAAAGGGTGACTGGCTTGTCTAGCATGAATATTTTCACTAAGTTAACTAACTCAAAAACTAGATGAATGATGTTACTGTAAATGTATATTACACTGCTGAAGATGATTGAAGATGAACATGTTTACACTTTTATTTGTACATGCTGTGCTACCTGGTCAAGGCAGTGGCCTCGTAAATAACGCATGGCTTGTTGGATTCCCTGAGGAAGTGGCTGGCCTGTTCTCTGAACGATGACTTGCAGCGGGACACCGAACACATTCCTGTCTTTGTAGTCGGGCACCTTGATCCGCTTCATAAACTTAGGTACAGCCCTTAAAGGTAGATGCAAATGAAAGGTAACAATAAATACCGACAAAAATTCAAGTGGATTCTGATATAAATTTATGACTCCAGCTCAATATGACACATAATTTAAGAATGTCTTGCTATAAAAGTAGGGATGGGTGTTTTTCTGTGTGTACAAGGAGAAGCCAGTTTATGAGGGATGGCGAAACAGAGGGTTAGAGGGATATAGGAGGGGTGTTAAAGAAGGAAGATACAGGGGTGTTGGAACCCATTTAGGCCTTTTCTGTCCTACCAGGTAGACAACCTTTCACTTGGGTTCCAACTTGCCTTCAATCAATCAATCAATCTTTATTTATATAGCGTCTTATACAATCAAAATTGTTTCAAGGCGCTTTCCAGAATCCCAGGGCCTGACCCCAGACAAGCAACAGTGGCAAGGAAAAACTACCCTTTAACAGGAAGAAACCTTGAGCAGGACCAGGCTCATGTAGGGGGACCCTCCTGCTGATGGCCGGCTGGGTAAAGAGAGAGGAGAAGGGGGAGGACAGGTAGAGGATAGGATAGGTAGGAGAGGAGAGGAGAGGAGAGGAGAGGAGAGGAGAGGAGAGGAGAGGAGAGGAGAGGAGAGGAGAGGAGAGGAGAGGAGAGGAGAGGAGAGGGGTAAAGGAGAGGAGAAGTAGAGTGAAGGGGAGGTAGAGGAGAGGAGAAGGAGGAGGAGGAGGAGGGGAAAGAGGAGAGGAAAGAAGAGGAGAGGGAGAGGAAAAGGAGAAGGAGAAGGAGGGGGAGAGGAGAGGAGAGGAGAGGAGAGGAGAGGAGAGGAGAGGAGAGGAGAGGAGAGGAGAGGAGAGGAGAGGAGAGGAGAGGGAGAGGAGAGGCACAGAGCACAGAAACACACACAAAAAATATGATGCACAATCACTTCAGCGGGGCCGGAGGTCATTATGCAGCTCCAAGGGCAGCGATACCTGTAAATAAATAGAGGGGGGGAGAAGCAGAAAAACTAAACAAGAATCAGCATAACTAGTCTGCTTGATGAGGAGAGGAAAGGAAAGGAGAGGAGAGGAGAGGAGAGGAAACCATGACCCAGTGGAGTGACAGAGGCCTGTCAGGTGATCATGTTTCCGGACCCCGGCAGCCTTGGCCTATAACAGCATAACTAAGATGTGACCTAACGATTAGACGACCCCCTAAGTATGATAATTTGTCTGTCTGTGATAGTAACTGGAACTAGTGAATTAGTAACAATAAGCTTTTTCAAAGAGGAAGGTTTTGAGTCTGATCTTAAAAGTAGCGATGGAGTCAGCCTCCCGTACCTGGACAGGGACCTGGTTCCATAGCAGGGGGGCCGGGTAGCTAAATGCTCGGCGGAGGGAACACCATGGACATGGGCAAACTGGTATCTATCAGATAAGTATGATCTAAACCAGTCTAGTGCTGTCCCTTTAATCCCAATCACATGATCCAGTCTCTGTAACAGGATGCTGTGATCAACTGTATCAAAAGCAGCACTGAGGTCCAGCAGAACCAGCATAGAGACCAGTCCATGATCTGAAGCTATGAGAAGATCATTAGTGACTTTAAGAAGTGCTGTTTCTGTGCTGTGGTGAGCTCTAAAGCCTGACTGAAACATCTCAAACAGGCTGTTCCTCTGCAGGTGCTCCAGTAACTGAGTCACCACCACCTTCTCTAGAACTTTAGAGATAAAAGGAAGGTTGGATATTGGCCTATAATTTGCTAAGACATCAGGATCCAGTGATGGTTTTTTAAGCAATGGCTTAATCACTGCCACCTTGGACCGGGGTACATGTAGGACCGGGGTACATAACCTGACACTAAAGAACCATTGATCTGGTCCAGGATAGAACTGCCTATCAATGGTAAAACATCCTTCAACAGGTGTGTTGGGATGGGATCTAAAAGACACGTGGTGGTCTTGGATTTCTGAATTAGCGATGACGCCTCAGAGAAATATATAGGGCTGAAGGAGCTTAAGGGCTCGTTGGAGACCCTGTATGTTCCCACAGTCGGCACATCTGGTGATGGTCCAGTTGTTGGGATGGCCTGGTTAGCTTTCTCTCTGATAGCTAGAACTTTATCAGTGAAGAAGCTCATGAAGTCTTCACCACTAAGGGAAGAAGGGATACGTGGATCTAAAACACTGTGACTCTTAGTTAATTTGGCCACAGTGCTGAAAAGAAACCTGGGGTTGCTCTTATTTTCCTCAATTAAAGAAGAAAAATAAGCTGTTCTAGCCTTGCGAAGGGCCTTTTTGTAAACTAATAGACAGTCTTTCCAGGCTACATGATAGCTGTCTATTTTACAAGAATGCCACTTCCTTTCCAGTCTTCGCACTTTCTGCTTGAGGGTCCTGATATGTGAATTATACCAGGGGGCACACCTCCTCTGATTTACTATTTTCTTTTTCAGGGGGGCAACAGAATCAAGCGTGATTCTCAGTGAGGTTGCTGCACCTTCAGCAATAGAGTCAGCCTTAGTGAAAGTGATTTTCTGTCTGGAACAAGAAAAAACCCGTCTGAATTATGGCACCGGAAAACTGTGTTTTAAACTCTGTGGTTTAAAATATGCATACCCATTCCATTACAAGAATGTGTCCACAGATGGATGCTATAATGTGTGTTTGTGTGAGCATGTGTGTGCGCATATGTGTTCCGGTACTTACTACATATTGAGTACAAAAATACACATTCTACTTCCAAAGTGAGGCCTATTTGAGGGTTCACACCTGGTTCGGAGGTTGCGGTTAGAACCAGTTTGAGGGTTAGGCACTTATTTGGGATGGGTAAGTGTAAGAGGGGGGAATTTATTGTCTCTAAATGTCCTCACAAAGATAGAAGTACAAGGACGTGTGTGGGGGGAGTGTTAGAAATGTTATGTGTGACGGGACAAACTGGTCTTTGTTGGAGCTGGTGTTCATGAGAGTCCAGAGTTGCTCTGAGCTGCCAATTTAGAAATGGAAAAGGAGCATATTATGATCCCAGCACGGAATTCTGCATGGAATATGTGTGTGTGTGTGTGTGTGTGTGTGTGTGTGTGTGTGTGTGTGTTTAGCAGCCAACAAGTGTCTTTCAGTGATCTTTCAGTCACTCATAAGACGAACTGTAGTTATAACACTTGGGTCAGAAAAGGAAGGAATACTAAGCAGCCTTGAGCAGGACATGAGCCTGGTCCTGCTCAAGGTTTCTTCCTGTTAAAGGGGAGTTTTTCCTTGCCACTGTTGCTTGTCTGGGGTTAGGCTCTGGGATTCTGTTAAGCGCCTTGAAACAATTTTGATTGTAAAAGACGCTATATAAATAAAGATTGATTGATTGATTGACTAAAAACAAGTAAAAGTGATTTCAGTTTCTCATTTCCAGTTAATTCTACCTTAAAAAATGTCCCTCCTGGTTTATCTGCTGTTGTGAATTCATTAAGAATGATTAAATGATCTTATGATTGTCATATTTCAATTTTGCGAACTGAAGTAAAAGGCAGCCATTTGAGGACGGCGGATGGAAAGAGAAATTTGGTAGATGTACTGGTAAACAGGTTATACTACCTGCTTCTATAAGGTCAACAAAGGTTAGACATGCGTATCCCAAACAGACAGACAGACAGACAGACAGGCAGGCAGGCAGGCAGGCAGGCAGGCAGGCAGGCAGGCAGGCAGACAGACAGACAGACAGTCAGACAGACAGACAGACAGACAGACAGACAAGTTGTAAAGGGATGACTGCAGAGGTTCAAACTGCCATGATGGCCCATTGAGAAAAAGACAATTACAGCCTGGGAAAAGAATGTGAAACTCAACCTCTGTCCACAGCCATCACCACGCTATATAGCAACCTGCAGTTGGCCGGACTGAGAGTGGTACATTTGCATACTGGGATGGTGAAGTGCATAAATTCAAGGGCATCACACATGAGGTACAGTTGAAAAGAGACAGAAATGCCAGAGATAACAGGCTTGAAGGCCCAAACCACCGATGGTCTCCCCATCTTGTCCTCCATCCGCTCACCAGCTGAAGCCTTGTTTGTTGGTAGGAGTGTGCTTCTCCAACAGTGCAGTGAGTTGAAGCAGGGAGAGCTTCTGGAGCAGATTCATCTGAAGCACCGACTGGCAGCTGATCTGGAGAGGAGCCGAGGCCGAACTGGGCTGGTGGGAGTTCTGGAAGCTTGGCCAACGGAGTTTCTGAGGCCTGGAGCATGGAGACAGAAATCATGAAAAGGTTCTTGGCATCTGCCTGAATCGTGGCATGTGCAAAGTGTTCTGTCTTCACAGCAACATGTGAAAAGTGATCAGTTTAAGGATTACAAGGATTTCAACATGCACCGATGTAGGTCCTCCCCCGAAACCAAATACTGGATCCCTGCAGGAGCAGCAACACTTCCATGGAAACTGAGCAGCACTTGCTAACGTGCATTCATCATGTTATGAAAGATGAACAGTCTCAGCGTGGTTCGCTCTTTATTTTTGGCTGTCACTTTCTGAGGTGGCCCCTCATTGTTTGTTTCTCTGTTGAGTGAGTGGACTTCAGCTATTAATTACACCTAAATGATGTCGATGGCAATACTAGATTTTCAAGATTATTATTCTGTATTGGTGTAAGTTGGTTTGTCACCCAAACATTGAAAGGACCATCACATCTCAGCAAAGGATACTGAGAGAACACACGGCTTTTAAAGGTGTGTGCTTTACAAGTTCATCCAAAGAGTCAATTCAAAAGGAGGGGAAGTAGAATGTAAGAGAATACAAAATACTTTTTAAAGTTACATCTTTTTACAAGCATTTTAGCCATAATATCCTCATATAAAAGCATCAACACAAATATTTTTCCCACGTGTGTGGACACGTCTTTAGGGACTTCTCAAAGTTAAAGTTAAATGAAGGGGTTATTCCAGAGGGGTACAGAGATGATTTAGACTTTCTTCACTGACCTGCTGGTTCTGGTTAGAGAAGCCCCAACACCAGAGTCTCTTCTGTCCCTCATTCCTTCCTCGTTCTCACCCAGCGGGTTTCCTGTGCTGTCTTGGTCGCTTCCATTTTCAGTTTCCTCTAGTCGGTTCTGCAAAGGTGAAGACGGACAAGGAGAGGCCGAGTCCAATGCCGAATCTGAATCGCCTTCTTCTTCCTCTTCTTCCTCTTCTGCTGTCACAGCCTCTGACCACGCATTAACAAACCGCTGCAGGCCGCTGACGTGCTGCAGCACTTGATCCAGCTTCTGTTCATCTCCTTCTTCTTCCTCATCTCTCTCTACATGAGGGACATTGTCATAAAAGCTGACCCGGCTGTCCACAGAGCCTGAAGATCCACTTCGCTGCCGTCTATTTTGCTGCCTCCTAAGTATCACAGAATTGCCATTTGTATTTCTGTTGTTACATAATGCATTTCCATCTTGCAAAGCTTTGGGAAACGTTCCAGGCTTGTGCCCTTCTGGTAAGTAGAAGAAGATCATGTGCTCCTCTTCATCCTCCCCTAGTCTTGTACTGTCTTGAATGCTGAGGTTGTTCCTGCAGTTCTGCTCGTTGATGGTCATGTTGTTACTTTCTTTGCTGGGAGTGGAAGGAGCAGCTTTAGGAGCTGGTGCTGCCAGATGTTCGGCACCTATTTGAGGTATACTGAAAGGGTCAAAGCCCTCCAAGTACATTCCTCCTCTCTTAGTAGATGATGCGGCTGTGCTGTGACTTCGAGCCCGAGTCACTGGGCTTGGTGTGCTCACTGCACTTCCACTGCTGGCCTCAGACTGGCTACTTGTAGTGCTCCCAGTACTCCTATTGCTGGTCTGGGTGGAGTAGGAAATGGAGCGATTCCTGTTAAGTGTCATGGTTTGTGTAGGGTTGCGGTTGTGATTAAAATTCTGGTTGAGATTGATGCTGGAAATGTCGACACAATTGAGCCTTCTCAACTTGTCGTCATCAAGCCCCTCTTTGATGACAGGGCCGCTGATTTCAATCTTCCCACCAGTGCTGCTGCCCTTCTTCTTTCTCTTGGAGGTGGTTCCAGCACGTAGACGAAGACTCTCCATTCTTTTGAGGAAGCTCTTAGCTCTTGAACGAGTGCTTTTGCCACCTCCTCTGTCTAGACTTCCTCCTATGCCTCCCGCACCTGTTTTATCATCAAACGTAAATTGTCCAAATGTCTCAAGGGGTGATGGAGGCATCCCATCAGACAGATAGTCCTCAATCGCCCCTCCTGAGCCACCTGTGCATGATGACGAACACATGCTAGCCACAGAGCTAGCACGCGCAGCAGGCACAGCTTCATTTGTCAGGGTGACACAATGGTTCTTCTCTCCCATTCTACCTCCACTTCCACTACTGTGGATGGAGCCGACCTCAGGCTGTTCACTAAGGTCAGTCAACACACTCTCGGAACTATTTCCTTCTTGGAGAGCGGCTCTGCCTTTCTGGGATACTTGATCCTTAAGGACCAAGGCTGAAGTAGCATCAGTGGGCACCTTGGAAAAAACATCCAGTTCGTCCATCCTGGACCAGCGTTTACTCTCTCTCTGGAAGGTCCAACGACCACTGATGGCACAAGGCTCATCCTCATCAGAATCCTCACTCTGGTTAGGTAGCGAAGGGCAGAATGGAGAGAGGAAAAAACAAATGGCATCAATAGAACAATTACAAGTGTCTAATAAGTGTTCCTTCTTTTGACTTAAACAAGCATCGAAACATAAAACATTTTACACACCTCCCCCACTTTGGTTAATCTATGTCAAGCTCTGGAGGGACTTCAGGAAATTCCATCATGACCCCCATAGCTCACATGGCAGCCAGCCAGACTGGGGTCATCCCCCCTGCAGGATTTATCCCCTCTGTCTACACAAACTGAGGGCTACGCAATCTCTATTACGTCGCGAAAGCTAATTAATATTCCTTGTTAATGGCAGAAATATTCAGATTTGTCCCAGTTCTTAATCACAATGAAATCCTGCATTGGAAAAAACTCAACTTTATACATTAAAATACTGAGCGATGCAGGGAATTTTTTGCAAAACATGGACTCTTAATGCATTTTCTCCATATCAGGTTTTTATTAAAGCGAATGAACAAAAGACACTTAGGTGACAATGTACGTGACAAGTCTTTGTTTCTGAGGTTATGCTGATTGGAAAGTGAGGGAGTGGTGGCATGCTATTCATTCTGGTTAGAGTGTGTCAATCATGCACCATCAATTTGGAGATCAGCTATCCTCAATGTCACTGTAAAGGTGAAACTCACACGGGTTGTAAAGAAAGAAAATAATTTATTCTGACAATAGAAACAATAAAAATAGGGGGTGATCAATGTGGTGGAGATCAATGCATTCCTAAGTTGTCCAAAGCTGGGGTGGAAGGGGTCAGCTCACAGAGATGTCAACTAAGCCCACTGACTGACCATCATTCTCTGTTGACTCCTAGAAAGACTCATGCTAATGAATACCACTGCACACAGAACAAGGATGTCCAACTCTGAGGCCATTAGTGATGTAGTTTATGTTTTTGTAGTTTAACCTGATCGTCTGCAGTTGAACCCTGATATCCACATGCTAATGTAAGTATAACCTTGCAAAGTGAAAGGTAAGTGTATGGAAAAAATGTTAAAACAGCAGCTTTGTAAGCACTGTAATTTTTTAGGTGACCTAAAATATGATACATTGGACATTTAAGAAAGAAGAGAAGCATGCCTTAAACAGAATGAAGGCCTTCATTCATAATTATTAATTAAATCCATCCACCTTTCCTTTACTGCTGACATTGTATTATAAAAGAAACATGTGTCTTTTTACTATAAAAGAGAAGGCAATAGTGCTCCCTCTAGACACCTTTCAGGTATAGAGGAAGAGTGGGGTTAATGTGTGTTCACTTACTCGCTTCCTGTGAGGAGAGATCTCCAATCTCATTAGAGCACACTTGTTAAGGGTGTTCAGTCTCCTGCAAAATCACAAATATGCAAAAAAGGTCTAATTTAAAAGTGGTTTAACCAAGTTTCTTAAATTTTCCTAAAGTACCATCCAGTCATTTAGAAGAGGAATTAAGGTGAGAAAAATGAATTGCACTCATTCTGGCCAATAGGCTGAGGAAGGGTACCGGTAATCACCACACAGCCAAAAAGATACTGTGAGAGAGAAAGAGGAAATAAATCTGATGGAGTGGCAACAACTTGGGGAGGGAATGAAGAAAGCTTATCCCCTATGCCACCTGGGGAAGGAAAGAGTATTTGGTGGTGGGGGCCCTCTGGAGATCTCTGAGGGTGGATCATGTAACAATAAATAAGATAAAGGGATGGGAACTGAGCGATATTTAAGGCCGCTGGCAGGGGCCAAAGGCTGCCAAAGAGAGAGGATAGCTGCCAGATGTACAGAGGGACACCTGCTTCGGTTCAACACTGAGAGTCACAACTTAAAGAGGAGGAGCTTAAAGAAACTTGGCTCAGTTAAAAAGCCATTCATCTCCTTAAATGTTAAGCTAGCTTAATTTCTGAACAGCTAGGTGGGAATTGAGCATATTTATTCTCCTGCTGAGCAAAGCACTCAATCATACATGCAGGTGTGGTGCTGAAAAAATGCTGGTTCCTGCAGTAGAACTCCTCCAACCTGAAATAAGAAGTTCTGTAAAAGTAGACAGTCATGCATTCCTGACAGACTGACTGAAGTAATGAGGGCCAAGATAAAAAAGAAAAGATAAAGGCAGAGAAAAGGAAAGAGAAATACTATATGGGTGCCATCGACTTTTGACTACGACTTTCCAAAATATTCAATCTTTTGAAGTCATGTTTTTCTTTGTGGCGATAAGAAGCAATGCTCTCAGAACTTTAAAGAAATTAGCTACAATTAAGGCTCGTAAGCTCACCTGCAGAGAGCCTCAATAGCATCCCTATCAAGGAAGTCGTGGTCTCTGGTGACCGAGGAGATGTCAATGGGAAACTGGGCATCTGAATGAGGAGACAGATTAGTGTGGGTATCTCACACACACACACACACACACACACACACACACACGCACACACACACACACACACACAGAAGCAACTGGGACCATCCCACCTTCTCCCCCACATACAGACTTGATGAAAATCTAAAAGAGGAAGTAGTATCTTAGCCAACCAAACAAACACAGCTGCAGCTTTGAGACATGGCATGTAGGGGGGATGTGAAGCATGGAAGGAGGACCAGGGGAACTGACTGCAGAATGACAATAGGTACTCCACCGGGGCCTGACTTCCTTTCTTTTTGCCTCTCCTGAAGCCCTCATTACCAGACTCACATAATTACCACCAGAAATAAAAGCTAAAGTGTGGGTTAAACACACGAAAATGAAGCAATTTTGTGTGGATGGACTGACAGATTTCAGAATGTGCTTGATGTTTTTTTTTCTGGCCTGACCTAATCTAGATTGGGAATGTTTTCTTTTGGATAAATGCCCGAAGGCACCGATGATAGCAAAATCCTATTTACGGGAGGCACCTTAGCCTAGCATCCTGAAACAGGCCTATCTGTCTGCATATCTTTAGTGCGGCAATAATGTGGTCAGCAGGCACAATGAAGATCTTTCAGCAGATATAAGGGAAGAAAAAATGTCCTGTGCATCTGCACAAATTCCTGCTCCTTTGAGAATGGCTCAAAGTGACAGACCAGCGCTTTGTGAGACATTTCCCTCGTGACTGATTGGTTTGCTCTTTAGTGTTGCAGTTGCATGTATTAAAACAGCCTCATCACCTGGGCAGGCACACAATGAGCTTTCCATCCAAAGAGGAAACCCTTCACAGCTAAGTGGCAACAAGCAATGACTTGTTGACAATAGCAGCTTAGTTCAGCTGTCACAATCCTGTAGTTACATAAGGACAACTGGTAAGAGCTCGGTATGCCCTGGTAAAATGGGACTTGTTTTATGGAGTACAAGGAAGCTTTTTGGCGAGGTTTGAGAGTGAGACAATCATTTTTCTTCATATAGCATTTTTCTGCCTAATATGAGAAAATGTTCCTCACTGATTTCAAAACAAATAAATGTGTGAGCGTGAGTGGGTTGTTTCTTCACCTTCATAAAGCTGGGCATACTGTGGGAAACCCGCTGCTCGTAGCCAGGTACAGGCCTCTTTGGCTTCAATCTCTGCAGGAATGAAGGTGAGAAAGGACAGATTAGTGGATTGAGGTGTGACTCAAACTGAATATGTCAATCAATTCACTCAGATAATAACTCTAATTACACTGTAAGAGCATATGCCATTGAGCAGTGCTGGAAAAAAAAATCATTTTCAAAAACAGGATTTCTATATAATATATTTCTCTATTTTCTATATTACTGATGCTAGAGAGCATGCCAACATCTGATCTATTGTCTATCTATTGAACTATTGTCTATCTAGTGTCTATCTCATGGTGTCGAGCACGTAGAGCAACTTAAAGCATCTGCTCTGTAAAAACAAAACTCTCCTTACACCTGAAGGCAGGTTAGGCTGATGTTTAAATTCTTTATAGACAGAAAACCTCCGTGATGGTGGCCCCCTCGGTACACTATCACTGCACCTCCACGTAGAAAATAGAAATAAATAATTTCATGGATTAAACTGTTTTATTTCTGGATCTCTTTAATTTTTTGTGCTGTCCTCAGCTGCACTTTCTATGCTAGTGTTAACCAAAAGGAACCTTTGACTGCAAGTAAACTACATGTAAAAATCGAGATTTTCCAGATAAAACAGCATGGTTGTCAAGTGACCATCCAATGATAGATTTGAACATGACCACATTTCTCCATTACTGCTTGAGAAATTCCACCATAGCTTCCTTTAAACACGTGTGTGAGTTTTAGACTTGTTATGCTAAGTGATGACTGAATGTTGAAGCTGTGGTGAGAAGTCACGATGACATGTGAAAGCCTTTAGTTGACATATAGCAAATGATTACAAACATCCCAGGTGTCTTCAGTTGCACACTCATCCCCATGCAGACGGCAGTTTGAAGAGACAAGACAGACAGAAACGTGTCTCCAGGCCTGGAGGAGCTAACTTTACAATGTCCTCTTTATTGACTTGACAGCAAGTATGTATGTAGAACCTTGGGAAAAACATGTAAACCAAAACCACTGAAACACAGACAGGAAGAGACACCAGTAAACAGCACAAAAATCAAGAAGTCCTTTCTACATATATAGAGGTACTATATTTAGCTAAGCAAGATGGTAGGACTGAAAGCTATCTTATCTTTGAAATGCTAGTCTGGTAGTTCCACCTTGTTTCTAAGCTAATTTGTACCAAAGCCCTAAAACCAAAACTGTGGCTGAGAGGACACTAAAGACTTTTTTTAGTACGGTATATTAGAAGAGAAATACACACATAATAAAAACATAAATGTGTAATAAAATCACTCTGTCACACTCACTCTGACAGACAAAGGAAAGATTCCCAGGGCACTTTAAAGAAAATGGCTGTCTGGAAATAGCCATATATGAGCATTTACATACCAACAACAAGCCTAGACGGCCCACTAACAACAAGGTGTGACACGACCAATACAGGGCCTCACTTCTGCCACTGCAAGGGCCACCACTCCTCAAAAGCACCAGTTTGCACCCAGTATATGTGCTTGTTCATCTGCTACATGAAGTTTGTATTTTTTGGAGCTAAGAAGAATGCAGAAACCAAAGTGTAATTATATACAGCATTCTTGAAAGCTATACAGACAGCAACACATTTTGGGCCATGTTTGTGTGTGAATGTGTGCCTATAGAGAATAAGGCCGAGCATTTGTAAAGCCCAAACTTGTGTTTAAAGAGAAACCACTTTGATAGCAGTAAAGTGGTTGAAATGCAAATCAGACATACAAACACATGGTTATCTTTACACCCCCAGACGCCCTCAAAGAAACCTCTGGGACACTGGAGCCTCTGGAGAAAGGCTATTAAATAACACATCCCATCACTTCATGTTTGTCCGCTTTGCTAAAGATTTTTTTTTATGTCGGCATTGTGTCACATTATCACATGTTGTCTCCATTCTTTCAGAGAGTAATTTAAATATATTTATACACTGTATTTAGGTAAAGGGAGTTCACAGACTTGTATATGTACAAGTGAATATGTCTGTAAGCTGAGGAATTATATAAGAATGGTTCACACACTGAGACAATAAGATGTTAACACTGATGTATTGCAATGTTCGTCCCAGTTTATTCATTCCAACCTCCTTGAGGAACTACCTCACTTCCTCTCTCTGCTTCCTTCACTGGAAGAGTGCTGAACAGCACAACAGTAACCACAGACCACAAGTCTGTAACTGCCCGGCCCTCGTTTGTTTCTGGTCAAAAATGGGCTGGAGGGGCAGCTCATGGGCTCAAGAGATACTGAAACACACAACTACAAACATTTTACCAAAAATATTTCAAATATGAAATTAGAATAATCGATGTCTTTCCAAATGAAACAACAGGAAATATGTATGCTTTCATTATCTTGACCCCAAAGACTGCAGGTTTTGAATAGTGACAGAAGGTATTTAATCTTCCTTTATCTCATCTGAGGCTGCTCACCCTGACCCTCCACTAAACAAGACCTTTCTCCTGATCACGATCTCCAGATCGTCCTCATGGCCTCACTGCTCTGCTTCGAGACAGGACAAACAGGAGAACAGGGCAGACTGGAGCTCCTGGTCCGCCTCACAGACCTGGGCAAGGACCCATTTGTATGGCTCCTTGTATGTGGTTTCTGGGGCTTGTATGTTTCATTCTTTGGTAATATGGACATGTGCTGGATAAAAATACATTGAACTCCATCTCCATGGAGTATCCCATTCATCCAGGCCAAAGCTGTTCTTCAGCATCTAGCAGAGAATAATGTGCACATCTTCCAGAAACACTGGAAGATGTTTCTCAATGGTTCAGTTGATTCTCTGCTAAACTTTGAAGAGCAGTAAAATGTGATGCTTAGTCTTGCTGAAAGGAACAACTTCAATACACTCATTATTCAGCCATCATCAGCCAAAGGCATGACCGTTAATGATGAAAGCCAGAGTTATTTGAAATTTTATCTGGATAGCATCACCTAAACTTGGACATTTCAAACTGCTGCACTTTGAATCAGTTTAGCTTTAAGCAGTGTAATATACTAACCCATCATGTTCCCTCTTCTCAGTCTCTTCTCTCTGCTATTGTCTCTACCCTGCTTTGCTTCTCTCCTCTCTCCTTTCCTGTTACAGGAAATTCTCACAATTGCCGTCCAAAGTGTCTCTCCGTTAGCAGGAGGCAGCAAGGACAAGCTTGGCTGAGACTGAATGCTCGGCTCCACTGGGAGTTCTTCAGTCACCAGCAAACAAAGGATGCTGTTTCCCACCTCAAAGGTTCTGCTACATACACAGCAAACAGGAGGTCAAAAATCTCTATACAGCTATCGCTGGAGCTGTCTTTGAAGTTGGCATATACAGAAGATTGTCTGACAGCAGCCGCTGCTGTGAGTCAGGGTGGCTTATCTGCAGTTTCACGTTCATCGTTTCAAAGTGCTGCTTGTAACAGCCCAAAAGGCAGATGGAGAGTTCCTATGACCCCTTGAAGGGGTCACTGTCAAGGACTTGAAAAGTGGGTCTAGACAGGTGATGAGATGAACCCAACCAGACTTTGTCGCACAGGATCAACTTGGGAGTCCAGAGGCTGCTGCTGTTTGAGGCCCATGCTGATCCTAGAGTGACAGAACCCTGCTACAGAACCCTGAAAGATGCCACAAGATTCCTCTCAATCAGTTTATACTGTTCCTGAACAATCCTTGTGTGTTTTGCAGCTACTGAAAACGCCTTCTGTGAAATAACAAATGTCAAATACCACTGAGAAATTTGCTGGAATGCAGGAATTGGTGGTCACAGATTCTGGCTATGATCTGAGATTCCACAGTTGAGACAGCTGGTGTTTCCTGAGAGGTGGACCATTTCAGGAACATCACCATCTGGCCAGTCTGAAGCTGTGCCCTGTTGACACTCTTGCATGTACAAAAGAATTATAAGGTTAGTGGCACAGTCTATTTCAGCTATCTAGCTCCAGTCTGGGCAGGCAAACTGCGTGGACAAGCCACATGACTGACCGACACAGACCATTGCAGAACAAATCCCAACGACCCTTCAGTTGATGATGAAAGATTTATGGTAACTCAGAGGGCCCTGGTTGTGGATCAGGTGACCAGGGGTATTCTGAGGGTTTGTTAGCCTCCTGCCAGCACACACCTCTCTTTATTCAGAAACAGATCCCAGGACAGCCAGAGTAATGTCAGCAATAAAAATGTAAAAGAAAATCAAAAAACTATCTCACCTCACAGGACAGCACCATGGCTGATCACATATTATTTAGATAAGGCAGTAGCACCACATTGGAGTCAAAATAGACCCGAAATAACCCCAAATTATCTCCTCCAATTCATTAATTAACCAAGTGAAGTTCTTCTTGATGTGGCCAAGTGTAACACAATCAGACTGTTGGACAATGTTCATCCAGGTTTTCACCATCATAGGACCGTCTTGAGTACCTGTATTATATGGTGCCATGCTTCTCTGTCATATCTGAGGTAACTACCAGAATAATTAATTGACCAATGAAGCTCTGCCTGACTAAAAACGTATTTTGTAGCACCGACACATCCCTCCCTCCAACGACCCCTTCCCCCTCCAGCAAAAGGTCGGCAGTGAGGAAAAATGTTGAAGACAATGTGAAGGCACCGTTAGGTCAGAAATGTCACGGGTTTGAAGGCTAATGAAACCCTCATTTATTGTCCTCCAGGTATCAAAGGGTCAAAGTTAGTCAGACAGTGGTGCGCTCTCCTAAGTGCGCAGAACCAAAAATTAAAAAGGAATATTTAAAGTTATCTTACAGTCGTGTGTAGTTTTAAAAAAAAGCCAAGAAAGGTAGAGTATATACCCCAATAAATTAAAAGCAGGACGGAGCGCAGACAGAAATTAAACTGGAAGATGTGTTATCTGACAGCCTGCAGCGGTGAGATTAAAAGGTATTTAACTTCGAGATTCAATCCGAGCGCATACCCTGTAACACAGAAAACCCATTGAAACAAGCATTTTGTGGGGAAAGGGTTGCATGATACGCACACCATCAGACAGCTTAAGTGTGGATTCAATGACTTACGGGTTAGGATCATTATTCAATGTTCCGATCGCAAACTGCCTCAGCATAAAAGCAAATCCCGTTTACCTCCCAGTCACCGAGACCCACATGATAAATCCAAAGTGGAGAAAACTCAGATGCTTTGCTGAAAAAGCTCTTTTACTCGACAGCATAAATCCATGGCCGCAGCCAGAAGGACTGAGAGAGTTCCAGTATTTTTAAAAATCTTTCCGGCGCTGAGTAAGTCCAACTGAAGCGTTCCCAGTAGGAATGTGAATGGAGAGAAATGTGATTCAAGCTTAAGGAATGGGCAGCTCGGCCGTGGCTCCACCTCCAGCCCACTGCTGCTCCCCACCTGATAAGAGGCAGCAGACGCGCAGAGCCGGCCCGGATCATGGTACAGTATTCCCTTCCTGGTTTCTGTCATGCGGCGAATATTTATTCCAAGCAATATATCTGACAAACACAATTCATACCCATTTGCTCGGCTGCACGGAGCGCCCACCCACCCCTGACCCCTCCTTCATTATGTAGCAGTTGACTCAGAAGATCGGTGACGCTTTTGCATCTCATTAGAAAACACCAGAGACAACTGAGAGACGCTCTTTTGTGAGGCAAGATTAGGCTGAAAAGCGCAATTGAAATGGAAACTGTTGCAGGTACGGTAATGCTCTCTGGTCCTGCAACCCCTCGCACAACCTACCCTGGGCGCACGACGCACGTACACCACCTCGGGCTGATCATAAAACAGAAGTTCCACTCCTGACAGGATGGTTTTTCCACTTTGAAAACAGCTACATATCAAAGTGGTTGCATAATACTTAAGACAACCCTGATATAATTTCGGGAAAGGAGTTCTCAGAATTAAAATACTGCTTATGTTTGGTCTATTCTAACATGATGGCATGATTGTTGAAAAAAAAATCTCTCCAGTTTTTCCAGTTTTTTATCCAGTTTTCAGATCTGTTTCCATGGTGTCAGCATGTGAATTGGCCAGCTCTGTGTCATTACCAGCACTGTTATTACCATGGTGAAATGCAGGCACTGAGAGGCACATAAAGGCACAGCCAGACAGGGAAATTCATGTCATCCTTTGGCTGTGGGGGGAAAGAATGATGCAAAAACTCCTGGCAGCATTAAATGAGGAGAGTCACCAGTGGCACTTCCTGCCAGAGGCTCAACTCAGCCTGGTTCTGTACAGCCTGGTTCTTTAACAGTGGCTAAAGCCCCGAAGCACAGACTGCAGCTTATTTCGAACTAATTAACCCAAAGACTGACAGTGTGGTTTGGGATTCAGTTGGTGTCTTCAGCAATCATTCCAGAGGAATTCCATGTGAACATCATTTGATTAGAGCTGATTAGATGTTTCAGGAGTCTGTAACAAATAACATGTTGCTTCTGGATAAAGAGAATCCAGTCCCACAGATCTATAGTCTTCAAGAGCCTGAACAATATGAAAGCTCACCTACAGCCCAACTACAGTAGACACAAAATAACATTTTAGGTGACTTTTTAGAAAGCAGAAAATGAGCACACTCACCTGCTTTGCCCACTGCTCTGCAGCACTTTATCACACATCTCTGGAGCAAAGCTCCTCAGAGTTGGATGCTTGTTTGGCTCACGGCTGAGTTACAGCTCAAATCTACAGCAGTGTAATCTTTGCTTTGACCAAATGGGAGGAAATGATGAGAAGTGTTGAAATATGCAGACACGTGGGATTAAACAGGGATTAGGAGTAAATTTATGGAGAAAGAGAATAGAAGTGAGCTCTCCTAAAATTAATATTATAAAGGAATTTTAGGGGATTCTTATGTGAGTCAGTCATTCTTTTCATGTCTGTAGGTGCTCACAGACACACTTTTATTGGTGACAAATGAAGGCTTGGGTGCTGCTGCTGCTGTTGCTACTCCTGCTGTTGACCAAAACTACTGTAGTATATATATAGTATCACCTCTGATCTTGATGTCTGACCTTGATGTCCAGATGAAGGATCTGGTTGCAGGGAAATATCAGAGAAAAACCAAAGAAATGAACAGGAACATAAAACTGAGGCCATTCTGAGAGTTAATGAAAAATGTTTGGATTTAGAACAGAAGAATCATGAAGTGATCAGCATGTGTGTAATTGTTACTGGGGGGATCTTTTCATAACAGGAATCTCCAGAAATAGACTTATCCACAGTTGGGGGGCAGCCCAATAAGACATTAATTAGGGAGAGGGGGTATTCTTTCTTATACAAAATAGAGAGGAGGAAGCACAGGGAAAGAGGGGCAAACACACACACAAACAGAGGAAGAGTGAAGCAGACAAGCAGAGCGAATGCTTTACAGACACCCTCATCAGGATGGACTGAGCACAGTGACAATCAATAGAGGCAGAAGGCTGACATGAATGTATGCCTGCACGCACACACACACACACACACACACACACACACACACGCACACACACACACGCACACACACACACACACACACACACACACACACACACACACACACACACCAGAAAGAGGCACCAGATTCACAGTGCTGGTAGCTGCGTGTTCAAATGTAAAATGTCTCTCAGCAATGAGGAAGAAGAGCAGATAACTGTTGCTATTTAATAAAGGAAGAGTTGATCTGTAAATGTGTTTGTGGCCAGTCCAGCCTCAGCATCTCATCCAGAAACTTCAGAGGTAGAGGAACGCCTCACAGATAATAGAAGCTAGTTCACACAGAGCAGCTGACCTGTTGGGATGCCAGTTTGGTAGGAAATGTTTTCACATCATGTCTGTTGTAGCACAGGTTTGATTCCCTCAAGTCTTACTAGAAATGCTCTCAAATTGCTCCCACGTTCCGTAGTATTGATGTATTGTTTGGTAACGGACACACAAAATTACTTTCCCCTAACTGGCTGTTCTGCTGATGAATGACAATGTAAATAATCAAAAAAAACATAAAGACTCACAGGTGGCACCTAAACACATAATGAACAAACACTACAGAGACAACACACATGCACATAAACACACACTATATCATCACTCATATTTTTCTCATTAGCGATGGTGCTGGGTGGGTGTGAGAGATACAAGCTGTTTCTGCTGGTTTGATCATGGGAGACAGAATCACAGAAGAGTTACTGTGTACGTAAGTGTCCAGGAACTCTTGGGCAGCAATGGTAGACATATGGAGGCCTGCTGCAGGAATCTCCACAATCTTCCTTGTAAAGAAAGTGAGGCCAGACATGACTCCTCTGAATGAGTTTGCGATCCAAACATCCTAAATCTTAGAACAGTACTGTGGGGAACTATTCCAGACAAACGAAACCTGAAAACATAAAACCACTCCTTCACACTTATGGATGAAGACAGGTTCATCACCAGCTGGAGGATGCCTGGCCTGTCCAACATGTGCCATTTACCTTCCAGCAGCTGTGGAGCAAAGGGAGGGAAACCGTGGGAGTAAATGAGTGACTGCAGGGTGGGATGTGCAAATGATATTTGTTCATGTGTGCGCACGTGCACTCGAGTTATTGTGAGATGTTAATTGATGGTAAATGTGCTTAATTCTCTGGTGCTTTTATTGTCTTTCTTTCAACCTTTGTTATGGCGAGGTGGAGCAAAGACTAAATTCCAAAGGAACAAATGGAATATCCCCTTATGCAGAGTCAGTCAGACAGGACAGGAAGTCCATGCTGGAGTCTTCCTGCCCTGATCTGTGACCTCTCCTGAACCTTGGCCTCTACCACGATGAGCCAAAGCTGTCATGACAAACACAAACCAGGTTGAGTTAGGAGATTAGAAGAGATCAAGAGGCTCCTCTCCAACACAATGTTGGGGTCCAACATCTGACTCCAGTCCTGCACCAAGACTAATGTTATAATGCGGAACAATAACAGATGGGACAAAACCATAGAGCAACCTTTTCATCCATCCATCCGTCCGTCCGTCCGTCCGTCCGTCCGTCCGTCCATCCATCCATCCATCCATCCAAATTAGCATCACACAGTAGAACATCCTTTAATTCTTAATGAATGGCTTCATCAGAAAGATCTGACTGATTCCTCCTACTAAAGCAGGGAAGAAGATACCAAAAAAACTCTATGCGCATAAAGAAAGTCATGTTATCCACACATGGGTTTTTTTGTTTACAATATGAAGGGTTTTACATTATGTAAAATTTCTATGCTTAATTTAGCAGCTAATCTAAATTAAGAGAAGAAATCATGTTTAGACTTCGAAGACAACTTTGTAAATTGACAGGGTTCTGAAATACATTAGCTCTGTCTAAATGGCATGTTTACCACTGGTGCAGGGAGTTTTCACACATGTTGCATTGACATTAAGGTGAAGGTATGTTTGTTCTGTTTGAACTGTCCTATAAACACATTCAACCTTGGGCTGGTGTATGTGTGACTGTGATGAGCTGATCTCTCTAAGAACTGCCACCACAGGTAAATATTGTTGCCCTTGTGTTGTGTTCCACAGCTGGAAGTCCAAGTGCCACAAAATAATGGTTACAAAGCAACGGGGTGAGGTGTGAAAATTAAAGTCTTGTTTTGTAGTCTTTAGATAACTGTTGTTGGGCCACAGCAGAGTCAAACACAACACCAGGCTACAAGAATCGATGGTGTGTTGTGCTAAGCTTCATAATTCGCGCATTAGTTCTTATTACCTCATATCAAAGCTTCTTTTCTTGAGAACTTTAATACACCAAAACCTACATTTAGCTATACTCTCTATATGCTGCACATTTGCTTTATTTACTTGCACTAGCACTAGCACTCCTGAGCTATTGGACAACACTGATGTTGTTGGGGACAGGAACTTTCCGCAAAGAACAGGAGCTGCACTCAGACCTCAGCTCCTCCTCGGCCCCTGGGGGATGATAGCTCAAATTCTGAGAAATGAGGGAGACTAATACCGTCCAGCTGGAGGTTGGCAGCAGTGACAGAACCTCCATCTGCCCAACAGATTCGGTTTTACCTCTCATTGTTTTCATGCTGACCCTTCTCTGGTGCTCCATTACCCCTCTATTACCCATTAAAGACATACTGGGGCAGATTTGGGACAATACTAAACAGAAGGTTTTTATTAAATATGCTCCAATGTTATGTAGTGGAATTAGAAAATATCACTGTCAGGGTGAATGTATTAGAATGTTGCCATCAACCATGCAAATTTTTTGCCATAAATCTGATAAAATTACTGGCACTTGACTTCGAAGCTAACCAAATAATGCAGCTTCACCAGTGAAAAGTAAAGTTATGATGGTGCTTGAGGAGAGACTTCAGTAGTGGTGAGGTGCACCAGGGCAACCATCCCAGAGGCCCTCCGCTTATAGAAAACAGGCTCAAATGTGAGGCCTTCTTGATAATTCATTGATTATTCAAATTTAAAAAGACATGATTACCTTAGACAGACTGTAGGTGCTGGTGCCGTTAAGGCAAAAAGCCAAATCTAAAGCAAACAGAGGAAGGGCTTCTGGGCTTGGGTTTAACCCTCCAAATCTCCCTGAACTGCCAGGTTATTCCAGCTCATGTTTCACGCACACGCATACGCACACGCACGCACGCACACACACACACATACACACACACACACACACACTTTGGTGCTGGAATGCATACTTTATTACATTATGATGTCAAAGTGTCAGTAGTAGCTACCATGCGAATGCTGTGTGCCTGTGATCTGTGATTGTATTAGTGACAGCAGTAAAACAAGTTAAAATAGAGATTGGCCTGGCCAATGAGGGTCACAACAGTCAGACTTGTGTTCTTTCATTCATGGTAGCACAGGGGTTGTGATCCCTGAGTGACTCCAGGGTGAAAGGTCACCCACAACCCCCCTTCATTTGAGCAATGAAAGGACATTAAATGGGCAATCCAGGGTAAAGAGAGATTATGGTAAAACTCTTTAGAGCTCTATATTGGGATGAGTCGGGAAGTCAAAAGGTTAGTTATCGTGCCAAGCTTCTTTAATGTATAAAACTTCGACAGAAACCCACAAAAATGGTGGATATTTTCTTTATTTAAAGGTTAATTGAAAAGTTTTTGGCCTTTTGTTTTTTGCCAAATTCTTATTTACTGAAGAACAAAATGGAGAATGATCAAAGGGTCACATTGAAAATGGCAGGAATTATTATAAAACATTATTATACAAATGGAGAACAGAAGAAAACAGACATTTATCTACAAAACAGACAGAAGGATGCTTTAATGTATGGTCAGTGCAGTCCTTCATGTGTCGATTACCTGCTTCACTAATTAATAGTTGGTCTGCATTTTTGGGCAACTATTTTATTAGCTTCATGAATTTGTAGTTGAATTAAAGTTTTCATATAACACAAAAAGTAACTGATAGTTCATCATTAGACTCATCAAAAGAATTGAAGGCCAGAGTATATGTGTGTACATAAGTGTCTATTTGTGTTTATATTTGTCCCCAACTGGGATTCTGAGCCAAACGAGAACCCCAGGATAGGATCATCTTGAAATCCCAAACAGATTAACTGGCAAATTAAAAAGTACCTTCCAGAGTCTCAGAAATATGCAGACTCACAGGAAATAAAGCCCACAACAGAGTAAACAAACATGCCATGAGGTCAGGCACCCTAAGAAGCAGTCACCAGAGACGGGATCATTTTATGGGGAATATCCATCTGGAATAGATTCTGCTGGAATGTGGTCGTTTACCAGTGATGAGCTGTCATGCAGGCATCTTTCTATCCTTCTCTTGTCTCATAGCATTAATTTGACAGCTACCAACATGTTAAATTAAAACACTTTAGAAGGTCAATTAAAATAGACTTTATCACAGCCATGTTATTCATTCATTTAATTTATATCAGTCATACTGTATATTCTGAGTTGCCATTTCAGTTTCTCAATTTTCTGGTAGTTTTGCCAGATATCTAGTTTCTAAGGGTTTCTAGTAATCCCCTTTACTTTCTGCTTATTATTTTGTTTACTTTTGAATCATTAGCTTTAAATCATTCTGCATGTTACTATAACTTATTTCCCTAAGTGTATTTTTCATGTAGGTATTTCATATGGAATGTGTTCTGGTATACTCACAGATTATACCAGTTAGGAACCTTCTTGAGCAAGTGGGTTAGAGCTAGCAATTACAGTTGGGAAGGAGGTCCACTGGTGCAGAGCGTTCTATATATTTGACCTTGTGTCTTCCTGAATCAGCTCGTGGTGAATCATCGTCTTTGAACCTCGACCATGAAATAACTTTAGGGTTCAGAGGCACAACATTTAGATTTTTCTTGCTGGGTTTTGCAAAGGCACCGTTTTTACAACAGACTGACCAATAAACATTGTCAAGTATTAATGTGCAGGTCTTTGCCCTGCCATACTCTTTAAACCCCTCTACTTTCATACCCTGTTCCCATTTGTCATAACACAGTACCACCTTTTAACAAGCATTAGCATGTTCAGTTATCTTTACTTCCAGACAACAGAATCTATCTTATCAATGCAGCATTTGGTATTCATGTAATTCAGCCAAGGAAGCTAGAATGGAATTGTGGGCAAATGCGTCAGTGTGGCACAACAGCCTTGTTGTTCTGTGTTTGAGTCAGCGAGGGAGGTGGAAGTTTGCCCAAGTTCCATGATGAAAGCTCACATCACCTTCCAGTTGTGGCTATAATGGGTGAATGAGAAGTCAAGACTTCCCACTCAGGTATGGGCAAAGACAATTCTGTCCAATAGTGTTTATAGTATTAGTAGACTGTTGGACATGTAGACAAATGTGGAGTTGAGCTGTAGACTTTCTCCTGGTTTCCTTTTTTAAAATGACTTTTTCTTTCATATAATGAAATAAATGAAAGGTTTGTTCGAGTTTAGTCAGACCAGCTGCCCACAGTGTATCAAACAGTCTAAGCAAACATACAGAGCAGAAACAGTTCTTGCAATGAAAAGATTTGGTCAAATGAGTTCATGAGTTAAAAGGTGAAAGTGAGAAATTCTGATGTGACTGTGCGTGGTAGAACAAGCAAAGTAAACAGGTTTGGTGTGAGCTTGCTGAAGTCACTCGGTTTAGCAAAACATTCCAGAAACTTTGAAACAAGTGGCCTTCTGAGTGGACATTGGCTGGACCAAGAGGGCTTTAAATCCCTGAACAGGATCAGCATTGAAACACAAGAATTTAGTCAGAAATACCCCCAGGTGACAACTCACTAAATGTCCCATGAGAAAAGCTCAAGGATATAATAGTGGCCTAAACTAAACTGAGCAAACTTGGGCTAAAGTTCTGGCTCACTAACACATGCACAAAGAGGACAGTGTGTCCATATAGCTACAGGATGCTCAACTGTGTCTCATCACCGGAAAAACACACAAAAGCAGAAGCTCATTTAAAACCTTGAAGACATAGAGATAGGGAGACTTTGGGACATAGAGACATGGAGATATAAAGAACTGGAAATTTAGCCTCAATGATCCTGATTAAGGGCTTTAATGATCAAGTATTTCTATGTATTCCACTCTGTTCCAGATGTGCTATTAAGGTTTAGTGTCCAGAGAGGACATTTGTTGTGGATTGGTGGTAAAAAAAAAATAAAATCATGGGGCATCCATCCATCCATCCTTCCATCCATCCAAGACACACGTGGTCTTTCATGACCTCACCAACAGTAAGAGAGATGACAAGAAACATTATTCTTGACCTAGTTTTTACATTCTCATGACTATTAGATGCGGACACTAAAGTAAACAGTGCAGCTTTTCATCTGCCTTAATAAAATAATAATGAAGGTGCTATTTATAGATGGAAGAATTGAGCATCTTGACCTAAATCTGAAGACATTGAAAGGAAAATCACGGCAGTGAGGAAACCAGTGCTGTTGGTTTTTCGTTTACAACAGTAAGTGGACTATTCATGTGATAGAAACCTTCATCAACACCAAGATATGAGTCTTCTAACTTTAACAGCAAGATTTATTTGGAATTAATTATATTTTATTATTTCATGGAAGCAGATTTAGATTTGAAACACCTGACTGAAGTAATTTTTTTTAACACAACCATGCTTTAAATGTTGCCAACAAACATCTTGAGTTACTGATTCATCTATTGAGGGTATTATATTTAGCTACAACTCATATGTAGACTGTGTCTGTCTACACTTGATTCAATGCTTTGTTTTGGCTCAATCTCTGATGAACCTTTAATTGTTTTCTCTAATGTTGGGGTGAAAGTGTTTTGTTGAATCTAATTTGTGACACGGTCACCTGTTGTGTTTTCTTTCTGCTGATGTCACAGTGGTTTTCTCTCTCTGACTGGCTCTTTATCCATCCACAAGGCGTGAAATAGGCCCCATTGGGTCTCGCTAGGGTCCTTTATAACCACAATAGGCCCAAACCATCTGTGTGGTTGAACCGTAGGCAGGGTCTGAGTCGACCGGAACATGCCTCCGGACCTCCTATTGGCTCACCGTTAAGCCCAATACAATGGCCTGGATGTCATTTAACAATAGTGCATTCATGTAAAAGCAGGAACCCAAAGCTGCAAACACATATGGACATTCAAACAAATTGGTGTTTTCTTGCAAAAATATTTGAGTAAATCCACACTTGGGAGCTATTTTACATGTATATACTATCTTTGATATGGGACATGCACATCATGCTGGAATGTTGACAAACAGCCTAAAATAGGCTAATCTGGAGGCTATTTACTATATCAAATGTATAATTAAACAATAACTTCTCATCATTCACACCAATAGCATTTCAAAGCTATATGATCAAAACAGCGTGGCTCTATAAATGTGTACTTTGGTGCACTGTTATGTACTGAAGAAGACTTATAAGTTAAATAAAAGTTAAGTTTTTGTAAGCCCACCAAAATGGCACAGTATCATATCAAAGCTTCTCCTTCTTATGTAACAGCATTTGTTATTAAGTGCTAATCATATAAGTAGCCAGCTAAAGGCAGGAAAAATATTCCAGTTGTTCTAATCCATATTACCTCACAGTTCACGAATTCAAAGAATTGCCATTCCAAAAGCAGGACAATTGCCTGATCTTCATTTGAGGTTAAATATGTACAGGATTAATGTGGCCTGGAAGAATGAGAGCCTATGGACATACAAGATAGGATTGTCAACATACATACAAGAGCTGTACGAAGTATGTCATGATCAGGAATATGGCAGGCAATGTTCCCTCTAAACTGCGCGCTTGCGCAATCGTGCACTGCTTGCACATACTCAGCGCACAAGAAAATCTATGCAGCGCACAAAATAAAATTCAACAGAAACATATTAATTAATATCTAATTTTAGAACTGATATAATCTAGTTAATTGGACCAGTAATATTGTTTTGTGTAACATTTCGCAAAGTAACTCAATGAACGACAGGTGTCCAGCCAATAATCCAATACAGTTCACTTACGCTACGCAGCCAATCATAGCATTGACAGTGTTTGCGTATGTGCCCTGCCTTTACTCGCTGTGCAGGTTAGCTAGCTAACAACAGTGCAGCGGAGTTAAAAGACGCAAATGCTAATCCCTTATCATGGCGAAACGAACGGGCAGAGACACATTCACTCATCAAGCCAAAGTAAAAAAGAAATGCGGTTCTTTTAAGATGGAATAGCTGTCGGAGTATGTGCAAATAGAAGAAGAAGCGGTGAAACTGAGTGAGATTTTTTTCCCAGGCCAAAGCAGGACTCTCACATATAACATAGTACACATCTCATGAACAACAAGATTTTTGTCTTTTTCATTTTATGTGCTGCTGTCATTTGATTGTTTTAATAAACCATGTAACTTGCTATGATCCAAGGTTTTATGATCCAGGGTTTGAACAAGCGTGATACTGGTGTGTGGCAACAGCGTGCCCATCTGATGTTGCTCACAGTGGTCCTCAGTGTGCTCAGGGAGCTTGTATGTCTGCTCAGACACATGAAAAATTAGAGGGAACATTGATGGCAGGTGTCACTAATGTACTGGCTGTTGACACAATTTAGTGTGTATTTATTGTACATTCTCCACAGTGGACTGTCTGCTGTACCACAAAAGGCTCAAGTGTTTACTGATTTTTCTACAGTGTATGCACGTGCCAATGACTTGAAGTAACAATGTTTGTTTAGTGGTTATAAAAACAGTTTACACGTAATCGTAATCCTTGATTACAATTTAGTGTTTTGATGAAAAATGGTTCAAAATAGCACGCACAGTTTAAATGCCAGACACAATTTTGAGGTATACAGACAACAAACTATTACCACATATAATAAGATAATTAGAATCTGTAGGAGCCCAGGTATGTCAAGCTAAACTGTAGCTTTGATCTCAGTAAGTTCACACCTTTGCTGCCTAAAACTCTTAAAAAGAGGCTGTTTTAATAGACCTGTTTCCATTTTGATGTTGTTTGCATTTTTAAAGACCTTGTGGTTCAGGTTAGTCTGTGGATGAGCATGTTATTAAGTTTTACCTGTCAGCTGGAAACATGTAAAATTACAAGACCACACAAGCATATTTTGATCAGTAGAGTATAGAACAAAGATCACTGTACCTGGCTCTGAGGAATACTGGAGCCTACCCTGGTGCCAGGCCTGGGTTTGTGTGCCAGTCGTTGACTACCTGTAGCCATCGGTGTCAGATGCAATGTGCATTGGGTGGTAGACTAGGATTTGGAATTGGCTATTGTGTGGCAAAGAGCCAGCTCCCCAGCAAGCTTCTGGCTCCAGAGCTTGGGGAAGAGGTAGACTGATTCTGACTAGAGTTGCCCATAGTGTCAGTCGTAGTGTAAGTAGTGTGGGTTTACCAATAGCCCCCCCAACCATTTGCCAGCATATTGGTATTCACCACAGTGGATTACTTTTTGGGGTCCCTGGGAAGGGTGCTGGTGGATGCCCCTTCTCAGGACTGCAGGTTCACCAGCTGAATAGGGGTAATTTAGAAGGATGGCCTGCTTGATTTGAACCGGAGTGGTGTTTGGTTATTAGAGTTTAGGGAAATGTTGACCCCAGAGGTGACACTTGAGACTCTCCACAGTCCGACTGATGTTTATTCCCTTGAGCAAACAAAGTGAAGATCTCTGGGATGGGTGGTCACATCTCAAGGATGGAGATCACCAAGGCAGTTAAGCAACTTTAAAAGCAGAACCACCCCAGTGCTCTAGAAAATCTTCCTTACGTATCTTAAGCTTACAATAGTGTACCCAGAGGCACCCTGTGGGGCATGCATTCTTGGTGAGCTGCCAGGGTTGCCCTTTTTCACAGATTCTGTTCGCTGATTTTAAGGGCAGAATTCTGTGGCCTGAGGATTGCATTTCTGCTTTTTTGACAAAGTGTGAAATGGTAGAGGTAAATATTATCTCCTCCAAATCCATGGAGGACTATGGTTTGTAGTGAGTGGATTGCCCACTACAGGATGGAGAGGAGTTACTGCCCCATGTAGTGGACTTCAAACAAATGGGGAAAATAGAGCAGGAGAGTGACAGATGGTCGGAAGTACAGGTAGTGTCTGTAGCACTGTGGGCACTAAAATGGTGGTGGAGAGCGACCTAGACAGGAAGGTGAGGCTCTCTTTACCAGTCAATCTATGTTACAATCCTTACCTCTGGTCAGTAGCTTTCAGTAATGGCTGAAATTAAGGATGAGGTTCCATTTGCAAATGCAAGTGGCAGAAATGAATTTCCTGTATTGGGTAGATGGGATCAGCCTCAGAGATAGGTCAACGGGATCAGACATCCAAGAGGAGGTCAAAGCAAAGCCACTACTCCTCCATGTTGAGAAGAGCCAGCGAAGATAGTTTAGGCACCCTGTCGGGATGACTCAAAAGTGCCTTTCTGTGGGGGTGTGTTGGGTATGTCCATACAGGAGGAGACTCCAGGGCAGACCAAGGGCATGCTGGAGATATTATAGCTCTCGGTTGGCTTGGGAGTGCCTTACATCGGAGGTGCTGGGGAGAGGACTAAATAACCCCAGTAAATAGTTGTAATATAAAGATGAAATTAAGCATAGTAAAACAGTAGCTGATTGTGTTCATCTCTATCTGTGATGACTAAAATATTGAATAGTTCTATGTGAGTAATTTGTGAGTATATGAGCAAAAGCTTAAGTATGAGTATTATAATCTGCACTATGAGTATATTAGGATAAAGGGCATACAAAAACCTCTCGCTAAATATACCGACACCTCTTAGCTAGTACAAAGTCTTCACGTCCTTAATGGAAATGTACAGATTTCAAAAATGTAGACACAGTCCTAAATTTTCAGTGAAGCATTGTACCTTCAAGAAAATCAGTCCATGTCAGGTTTGCTGTTGTCACTTTCATTTTTATTCATTGACATTCATGTCTGGACTCATATGTGCTCCTTACTTCAATGCAGAGGTGAGGCCACACGGTATTATAAGGCACAATAATGGGAAATTATGTCAACTCATTCAAACAGGCCACTGACTTGGACAGTGGAATTCTCAAAGATGACGCTTCCAAGCATAATGCCAATCCTTGCCTTAAAGAAAAACCTGGTTCCTTATAAACTACATTGAAATATCCTAAACCTACTGTTTATATGTACCTACTTTTCTTAAGAGGACATGCATTAATGATATGCTTTGCTACTTCTTGTGCATGAGCAAGAGGACTGTCTTTATTATTTAGGCATACCAGGGTCTTTCCAGAGAGTTTCTGATGCACTCAGTCCTGTGTGTGTACATTTATCTCATTTGTTATACATGTGGGTGGGTGGTGGTGGTGTGTGTGTGTGTGTGTGTGTGTGTGTGTGTGTGTGTGTGTGTGCGTGTGTGTTTTATCTAATGCTATGGATAAAATTATTTGTCAGGCACAGAAAGGGGCAGCTACATATAAAAAGTGCATGCTTTAAAATTGTCATTGTCACATTGTCAGAAACATCTATATGGCAAGCAACAGTGTGCCAAGATATTTTTGAACGTGTCGCCACTTGTTTCCTCATGGAAAAGCCTTCCCATAGCCTTTATTACATGCTATCTATTGATCTGCCTTTTTTCAGAAGCACTTTTACTGTACAGAGGCCCTGGAGGGAACCAAATCTTCTGAAGGATAGTAGGACAATGCAACTTTGGATTAAATTATAACGCTCTGCTCTGGATCTAATGTGCAAATAAATATAAGCAAAACCCAGGAAATCAAATGTATGCAAGCACAGCAGGAAGTGTCTGCGTTGGAACCATTTGCATCTGTCCAAGCCCGAGTCACTTACCTACTACTCGATTCTCTGCAGCTGTCCTGCTGATGATTTCAAAACCTTTAAAGGCGGATGACCTGAGGTGCTCGCCAAAAGATCTTTGTAGCAAAAACATCCTCTTAGAGTGAGACATGCCGATGAGCATCCATCAAATCTTGATCTACCACCGCCTCCCACCTTGTCCGTGGAGTGGTTTCTGCTGAGATTTATTTTTAGCTCTTGTTCTACTGCTGTTTTATACTGCTAGTTGACATTGTACAACCTTTTTAACTCAACTGTGTAGTCCTGTTTCTCTCTCCTTATCCTTGTCAATCAGTCCTCTTCCAGCTTGGCCAGTGTGTTCCTGCCTGCTGCAGAGAGCGTTATGCAGCACTGCTGGGATGCATCCAACTGCTGCTGCAGTTCTCTCATATTCTATTCTGGCAGTGGGTGTATGTGTGTAAATTTAAGGAACATCTTCTGACATAAGCTTCAGCACTCTCTCTGAATATCTCTCTGAGTACTTTAGAGGATAGAATCTTTTATTCTCCTCTCCCATGTATCCTTTATTACTTTTCTCATATATCATTTCTTGTCTGTCATTCAAACAAAAAAGCTCCAGGTTGTCAACATCACAATTTACAGATATGAATCCAAGATGAGAGGTGAGACAATGGTGAAATACATACAACCAAAACATTTACCAAACATAATCAAAACAACACATTTAAGAACTGTTAAATGAATGAAAGAAGGAGGGTAAGAAATGCACAGGTTAGAGACTGTATTGTCATTGGTTCCTTCTGTGCATAAATCCAAATTACTGGGCACCATGGAGGGAATTCTATAAGTATAACACGAAGTGAAAGAATAAATCTATCTTTGCGACTATGGCTGCTATATTGTATTCCTCTGCTTACCACTAATAGAATGCTGGGTTGTTGGAGTAAAGCCACTGTATCTGAACACACAACATGCAGAAAGAATTTTCTAAGCAAATGGAATCCCTCTGCATTCTAAAAGAAGCCTATCATTTGAAACAGGCATGTTGCCACTGTTACTATTCTTTCCCGTCACAAAATTTCAACAATCCTTCAAGAATCCTAAAATTCTGCAAGAATGTAAAATAAGATTTTTTTTTAATGTCAAGTTTCTTTACTTGACATTAAACTCTCCTCTTGCATGTACTCAGAAAGCATTTTCTTTGTAATAAAACTGAGAAGAATCCTGGACCTTGCTAAGTGCTTCACACAACAAAGTGCTTTACACTGCTAATAGGCAGAAGAAGAGACAAATGTTCTCAGTGAAGGATTTTCACAACATCTACTGTACATGTGTAACTATTTATGCAGCATACCAATAATTACATTCCACACTAAGTTCACACGTGAGTGAGTCAAAGGTTCTTGCTGAATGGTCCAGCATGTGAAGGTAATATACACAGCTTTGGCTTATTGCAGCCTGCTGATAACACTGTACTCATCACGGACAATTGACTTTATGGTCTTTATGGGTTTGCTGAGACTGATAAGGCTGGATTCCTGCAGCTTTGCTTTTCACAAGCTTCTAGCAAGTGCTTCTCCTGTTTAATGACCTCTTTAACAATGTTGTAAATGTCGACCAGGATGGGATACAGGAAAACAAACTTCACAGACACACACACCTTACTAGCTCTATGATATGTCAAATTGGGGGTCTAATGCATGTCTAATGCAAGAGCACTATGAACACATGTGGAGAACATCTGGGTCAGTATTTATAGCCCCATGACATGTGAGACTAATTCCCTTTCATTTTCTATACCGGTGATAAGAGGACAACATACAGTCGGTAACCAAGCAGAGGTGAAAACAATGGTGTCCTCATTGGGGGCCTTACAAAAATCACTTATATTAACTGCATCTTCATCTTGCCAGGTAAATGTACATATGGCACAGCTACATTCTAAACAAGAAAGTCTGTACTGCTGTAGATGATAAACTGCCAACACTGGCCCAAAAAAAAAGGTGGGGTTAAAAGTGAGGGTAGGGTGTTGTTGGGACTTCAAATGGTGTGTAGGTCTTCAAAATGTCAGAAAAAATCTGTACATTAAATACTTTACTGCAGGGCCACAACTATGATGGAATGTTGAAGCACGTATGTGTGGGTGTGCCCCAAACGTGACTGTAATTGTGTGTAAAACCCTTTGATGCGACCATCTGCCTGAGGACAGTCTGCTATCAAACAGACATTCCTCAACCCTGACCGTTTGCCCTACTTTCTAATTCTGACTCCCTCAAACTGTAGCACCCTCCAGAGGTGAGCTACAGTCAGATATCAGTCAACTGTAAACATCAAGATACCAACGTGAACCCTTCCATATAGAGCTAACAAAACCAATCTAGTCCCCAGCACGTTCCAGACAATTAATCTCTGACTTCTATGCAATGTTAAGAACCGGCTGTAATGGTACAGCCCACTGGGACAGGACTGGTTCAGTGTCCTGGAGACAGTTTGCGTGTCCCGCAGAATCGACACTGAGAATTTTAGACCACCGGTTGATGGATGGAATCTCATACCGGATCACTGCCAATATTGCATGGCTTCTGGCGAACCTTTTCAATTATATGTAATGTTGTCAAATAAAATCCCCTTTACAACAAGACTAACAGCCCTGAATAAAACCTCCATCCACATGTTTATCTGCATAGCAGATGGAAAGCACCAATATGTTTGACCCAATTTTACCCATGTTATGATTTTACATTTCACCATTTAACATTTGTCTATGTTTCAAGAAGACAGGTTGCATTAAATTAATCAGAAGACTCACAAACTTCAACCTTACAGTATTTTGACAGTGGTTTATTCATCATAAACTCTTCATTGTCTTAACCATATTTCTAGGGGCAGAGCAGAAGAGTAAAGTTCCAGTTCCAACCTTGATGCAGGACAGAGTGTGTCACATGTGTGTGGGAGTGTATATTGCGGCTGGTGTAGACTGAGGAAGAGGCCAGGCATGTGACCTTGCACAAAAACAGAAAACTCCTGAAAGCTGCATAACGGCAAAGAAATTTGGAGTAAGGCAGAGCCCATCTGAGAGCAGGAAGAAGGAGCAGAAACATCACTCATGAGCTGTTATTGACTTGGCTCCAGGCTGTTTGAGCTTTATTAGATCTGTCAAATCACCTTCTCAGATTAGATAAATGTGCTCAGGAAACAAGTTACTGCAGCATACATGGAAGAAGATGTGTTCTTCAACAAATTAAGATTGGCAGAGAAATGGGGTTGCATATCTGATGTGGTCTGAGTGAAAAAGGGGAGCAGGCGTACGAGCAATAAATGCAAACACACTATATAGTTGAATATTTTCACAAAATAAACTTATCTTAATCTTCCTGCATTATGTTGTGAAGAATGCTTTGGTTGGAAGAGAAAATGATGTGAGGATTTTGTCCATGTGTTTTCAAACCAAATATAAAGCTTTTGCAGGCAGACAATTAACTCAGAATAGTATTGACACAAGGGGAAAACCCAACATAATTACATGGCTTTCACATTACCGTTTTGTGAGTCAAATAAGGTATCTTTATTTTGCTGAAATTTGAAGGTCCAGGACTGGAGTTTATTTTCTTCTGAAAACAGAGGTGGCCAGATGCTTCCCTGTATTTCACATTGCTAAACTATTCCCATGCTGGTTTTACCTCTATATTTAGCACACAGTAGAGGAGTAAAGGAGTGATTGCCTCTTACTGGTGTGAGAACAAAAGAGTGAAAAGTTTCTCTGGTTATACATATTTGTCATATCAAAGGTGACAAAAGTAAAAATGCTAACCCAGTGTGAATATTGTGTGTTGTATAAAGCTGAGGTTTTGCCTGTGTGTTCCTGGTATCATGTTCTCTAGTATCATGTTCTCTTATGAGACAATGACCAATTGTTTCTCAGAAAAATCATGCAAAGTTGCTGCATGACTGTCATCAGACAAAGCCACAATCAGTCGTGTCTTCGCTCTGTGTTGGGTTTATGCTGAATGATGCAGCATCACAAGAGCTCCATAGCAACACACCTGATGGGTTGGTGCTGATAAAGCAGCAGCATGTGAAGACACCGTGTTTGTGCCTCTGACGTCCAGAGCATCAACTGTGCTGAAATAGACTGTGAACCATGGAAACATCTTGTTGAGGGGTGTGTTTCCGTTGTCCCAGAGATAGTAAAATTAACCATGAATGAGCTGTCTTTCATGGCTGTGCAGCAGGAGCCTTTAGGGCATTGTGAGTGATGTAACACTGTCACAAATGTGTAATTCCCAGAGGCTTAAATAGCAGAGATACAGAGGGGGCTTTGAAGTGCCACAAAACTGGGCTTTGTGCTGTACCCAGTTCTGCATATCCCCGCCAAAGCACGTGGTCCCCCAGTCCTGGGCTCCATAAAATAGACCCAGAGATGGCTGTTACATAACTTGCTTGCAGGAGGTCAGATTGATTCCAGTAAGGAAAATGACTAAGAATGCATGACCTCTTTCTTAATATCATGTATTTTGCAACCTTTAGAACCATCCTCCATCCATCCATCCATCCATCCATCCATCAAAAAAACAAAAGAAATGAAATTTAAAGGCCTTCTTACGCAAATATTTGTTCTCACAGTCGAATCATACTGATACATGATACAATTCCCTGAAATGTTTATGGAAAATATTGGTAGTTAGTGGGGTGCAAAGAGTGACCGTGGACTCCTACTGGGCTGCCTGTGAGACAGTAGGAGACTAAATGAACCCCTTGTCTCCATGTCAAACCACCTCTCTGGTATTGTTTGCAAGTGGCCTGACAACACAGAGAACTATTTCATGAATGCTCCCCCCCTGCCGGATGTCAGAAGTGGGTCTATGCATCCATGCTTTGCTAATGGCCCATTGCATTACCAGGGAGACCCTTGACCGAGGGGTCAGAGCCACAATGGAGCGGATCAATGGCAGATATACTTTCTTTATTATGAAATGTTGTGTTATGTGTTATGAATGTTATTGCTGTTTTTCCTGTTAAAAGCAGATAATTGTCGACTAGATAAAATAAAGGCAAGAGTTGTTGACCTGTTTAGGAATAGAGCATAGGTGTCAAACCCTGGCCCGTGGGCCAAATTTGGCCCATAATGTAATTATATTTGGCCCGCAAAGTCGTACCAATTGACTATTAGTGCTGGCCCACCGGTATTATCCTTTAATGTGCATGTGCTAATACTACGAATACCAGAATGCTCTGCTGGTGTTTTGGTGTGAAAATCCACACTCCACATCAGTTGGTGGTGGTAATGCACCAATATGTGGCTTGCCAACCACTAAGAGAGAGGAAGTAGTCATAGTGACCTTATATGCTAATGCTAATTCTGGCACTACCCACTACCTGAAAAATGATTAAAGGAAAGGCAGAAAATAGGACCTTTCTGAACAGGTAGGAGGCAGAATATCTGTTTAGATATGTAAAAGACGGACCTGTCTGTCTTGTATGTGGATCCAATGTGCATTAAGGAGAACAACAGATGACACTATAAAACACATTACCAAGACAAGCACACACACCTGGAAATGACTCAAAGGTGCCAGAAAGTAGAAGAGATGAAAAGGCATTACATTTACATTACATTAACTTACAATGGAAAAAGATTACTGTTAAAATTTAAAAGAGAAGAAATGAATGCCAGTTATATTTTTTTAAAATTTGAATTTCAACTTTGTATGTGTGCAATAATAAATTATATATTGTATTGTGTTAAGTTTTGCTTGTTCCATGTTCAGCTGTTGAGCAAAACTAGTTTAGGTCCATATCAAAAGGTTCCCTGTTATAGCTAGAGGAACAAAAATCCATGTTGGCCCGTGACTTTGTCCCAGTTTTGAATTTTGGCCCACTGGGTATTTGAGTTTGACACCTCTGAAATAGAGGAACAATCAAAGTTAACTGATTACAGGGAAAAACATTTGTGGCATCAAATATGACATCCAGCCTGGCTCTTATCATGAAAGCCCCTGTAGACCTGTCTTGCCTCTTGTCTATATTTGCATCCAGACACTTCACATGACAGGGACCACACGAACCACGCACACATTCTTCAAATTCACATATTTAACAGTCAATTCAGTCAAATGTCTCTTCCATGAATGCAAAAAACAGCAAGAACCTACCAGCCTTTTCTTTCTCAGGAATATTGGAGCCGCCCTGGAATAGAGAAGACAAAAGATTATATCATCACTCACAAGTAAAATTAAACAAAGCAGGAAATCAAAGACCTCTGCTTAAATTTTCAAACCTTAGATGTGTTGCATGTTCCCCTGTACATACAGCATGGATTAAAGTCAAAATGATTACTTAACTACTTAATACTTTATTAATAAACTTCTCCAGAATAGTAGTGATGCTATAACATGTGTAGGGTGATTAAACGTGACAGGAGACATTCATCATTCTATCTGGATTGTTATTTCATTTGTGACGCACATATGCATGTATATATAAATATATATTTTACATTATTACCATATATGCTTTTTCTATTTTTATTATATTTGGGGAAAGATTAGTAAATATTTCTATTACGTGTTAATAATAGATAATAAATATTAGGGGCTAAAATCTGGAGGAGGAATAAAGATGCTGGAGCTTTTTACACTTTGGTGCTGCACAGATAAACCAAAGCTTAAACACTCTTGTTGCTTGTGTCTGTTCCCAGTTTTGAAACATCATCTTTAATCTTTTGAAATTCCTGTTATAAAAACTATTCTGTCTGGATGTTGAGTTGCATCCATGCTTAATTTAGCCCAGCGCAGAAGAATAACTGACAGCTTCATGGAACAGGAAAATCTCAATGGACCCCATGTTCTATCAGTTATCAAGGGGGCTTTTATTTGTCCTGTCCCACCAAGAGAAGCGTGACATGATCTCCTGAGGGAACACAATGGCTGCTCTCATACAGTTGACATTAATGTTTTGGGGAAAGTGTTGGACGAATCCTTTTATTTCCTTTTAGCTGTTTTTGTAATTTCCTTGCCACTGTTGCTTGTCTGGGGTCAGGCCCTGGGATTCTGGAAAGGCCTTGAAACAATTTTGATTGTATAAGACGCTATATTGAACAGTGGAAAAGCTGCCTGGATCATTCACCTGTTAGCCACACAGATTGTGTGGGCAAAAACAGCATTTCCCGACTTCATGGGTCAGGTTTCAAAACAAAGGAGATAAAATTATCTAAGTATAAGAATTTATTGCTGCCTGTCGCCCTGAAGAGATGAGGGAGAAAGACAAAATGATGACTCCTTCCTGCTACTACATCACTAAATCACAAGGTAACATCAGACATGGATGTATCTTGTGCTGCATCAGCTGTTGGACTCAATTACATTTCTCCTGCTTTTGCAGCCAAAACACTTCCTGGCTGGCTGCATTCCCATGTTCAGCCACTTCAATGCTTACAACCTGTTTTCAACTTCCCTTCTTTCCAGGCATTTCTTTCTTACTGTTTGTTTTTCCTTCCTTCCCTCTCATTCTTTTTTCCTTCTCCCTCTCCTCTGTTACAAAGTTAATGTTACTTCTTGCTCTAGCTGCAGTAATTCTACATTTAATTTTGTTGAGTTTTCAGGTGAAAACTACCCAACTATTAAATATGAATAAAACTACACTTGATTTGAACTCAAAAAGATAAATAGCACAATTCCACACATGTGATAATTGGAAAAAAGTCCAGAATCAGTGAGTGGAATGTCCTGTAGTAAACTGGTCAGTATGGGAGGTCTGGATAGCTCAGACATTTCAGTTGACCAGTGTGCCCCATTCCTATTGTGTAAACGCAACACCACGAGTTTCTGTCCATGACCCATGACGGCATCTATTCGAGAGAGTTTAACCTTCTCTAGAATAGATGAGCATTTGTGACTATGAGACCAAGGAGGGAAAACTGGGAATGAACAGTACCAGTAAGTACCACTGTGTTCAAAACACAGCAGCTATGGTATATTGGCTGAACACATTCCCTGCATGCTGCTATGCAGGTTGCCAGAGTGAAGTTGTCCAGGACATGTCAGGTGTCCGCTGAGTAGCACACACACACACACACACACACACACACACACACACACACACACACACACACACACACATACACACACATCAGCTGCCTCATTTCATATCACTTGTTTACTGCAGCAGGGTAGTGTGGGGCAGGCAGGGGTGCAGAGTGTGACTGGAGTAGCTGCAAGTACGTCTGCATGATTCAACTCTCATGTCAAGCTCATTTTTTAACATAAGAGGAGGTTATCATGGAAAAAGGGGGTTTCTGCCTATTCCAATCCATACATAAAGCAAGGATATCCCTAAAAAGGAAAACAAATCATTTTAAAAACCTACCAAATAATAATCAACCCCACACTGTTACGTGCACATGAATGGTGTTTATATGCCAGCATCGGAGGTTTGAAGCTGCTGGTATGTGGCTCTTTAGCATATCTGAGCAATCCCAGGCCCCCTCCTCCTCTCTATCTGCAGTATGTGTGTAGGTCTGTGTTTGACCACCCACAGGGCCAAGGATTAAGAGGCTCATGCTAACCCAAACCTTTTCCTCACCACTTAACGCAAACAGCTAAATTGATGCAGATGGCTTATGGTCAAGTTAGCTGGTGGCTCCAGCACCAACTCTACAGTTTGTGTGTGTGTGTGTGTGTGTGTGTGTGTGTGTGTGTGTGTGTGTGTGTTGTGTTGTACCTTCAGAGACAACAAGGGTTCATATGAAGCTACTCTATTTATGCCATTTTAACCTTATTAAATATATAGAAGCAGGCGGTCATTATTGTATGTTTCCCTAAACATACACAAATAAATTAAGCTGTTTTATCTTTGCACAGCTGTCAGAGTGTGATTTCTTTTTAAAACTTCTTTTGGAACCTGTGTGATTGTGTATCTGTGTCTGCTGTGTCCAGGGACATTACATGAAATCTGGATCTATTTGGGTTTTTTGAATGTTCTAATGCTCTTTTTAGTCCGACACATATACAAGAATTTGTTTTCCATGCTCTGGTGACCCCTAAGTGCATGTGCAAAAAGAAATGTGGGAAGCATTTTCTTTTTTTCCCCCTTTGAGGAAAAGTCAGCCAACCCTCACCCCCGTGCTTTCCAACTGCATCCTCTTCTCACACTTTGAGAGTTTCCATGTGCTACAAGCGTGTCGACAGGAAGTGATGCGATAAGCTAGTTTAATGATGCATCAGAACATTTTGTGCGAAAGCTGTATATTAGTATCAGATGTTAAAATTAACTTTGATTTTAAAGGAAAACTGCTGTGAAATCTTCAGCTCAGTTTACTCGTCTTTAGTTGTGTAGAAGGTTAAACTTCTACTGCAGACACACCACCTACAAGTACGGTGGCCGAGAGATACAAGGGCCTCATTCTGCCATTCACTCACAAATCATAAACTCACTTCTGAATGAGTGAGGCTGCCTGACAGAAGGCCTGACAGAAGTGACTCCACATTTGTTTACAAGAGAAAGCCAACAGGCTTCTGGTTTCAGGCAGAGTCTGGTGGGAATAAGAGTTGGGCCCCCCAAACCTAAACTGTGAACTTTTTGACTGGTCTTTGAATCCATCCCCGAACATGGTAATAAGTCTCTTTTAAGCTGTTGCTGAGCATGAACAACAACAACGACGACAAGAAGCAGACAACAAATGGGAGAACCATTTGTTGGAAACAACTGATCAGTACATCAAGGCCACAAGGACTAAGAGACTCAACAGATACCTGGTGGGTCTAAAAGCACTGTCCACACACGTATAGGACCAGCTCAATTAAACCAATACAGAGAAGAAAAACAAACAGCTAATAATAAAGAAGTTGGCATACAAGGATGCAGCAAATGATAGGCTCCATGAACATTAGTGCTGGCAGCTGGCAACCCTCTGAGGCAGGTTAGCAGTAAAGTACTCAACAATACATGAATTGCACAATGCAATAACACAAAATACAGCTTGTCTTCAGACAATTCTATTGATTTCCCAAGGATAGCAAACACAGAGTTGATCTACCTGCTGTTGTTCTACACGAGGTTCAGTTTGTAATTAATGGAAAATAGTTAATGGGTCTAGCCTCATGATCCCCACAGCATTAACTAAACAAGCCTGGGGATTACAGGCTGAGATTTCTGAGAGAGAATGGAGAATGGACTGACAATACACAGGGATTACAGCATGCAGCCGAAGACTCCAGGACAGTCCGATGGCAGACAGACAGCTTACTCACTTAGCAGAAAATGCAGAAGACACGGCTTCACCGAGTCAATCTCAGGCAACACAGGGTTTAATTTGGCAGGACAGCAGGACAACAGGACATTGACTGTTGGCTTAGTTGCTGCTGCATTGTTGCTGCCATTAGTGTGGAAGTGCCACCAGAAATAGTAACAATAAAAGGCCCAATTCAAGTATGTATGTAGACAGACAGACAGACAGACAGACAGACAGACAGACAGACAGACAGACAGACAGACAGACAGATACGATGTAATACTTTGTGTTCCTTCTATGATTATTTATGTTGTTTATTTTCTGTTCTTTGCTTTTATACGGTGAGTTTAACATAATAGGTAATTGTCACTTGGTTTTCAGCTTTTGTAAAAAGACTTGAGACAGTAATGGAATTTATTTTAGGTAAAAAGAGTTTCACAATTTTCTTGTGAAGGAAACGTTCTGAATGTTAGACTGGGATGCACAAACGCTTTGGATCTGTCTAATGCCTAAATGGTTTATTTCTGTTACTCTAGCAAGTGAAAAAAAAGTTTATCTAATGCAGCAAATCCTTCTATCCTGTTCCTGGAGTGCTTTATTCATTGGTTCTAAACTTGAATCAACAGGAAAAGCAAGATTTCCTCTGGGGGTGAGGAGGAGTTAATCTTTCACATCCTGCTCCAAAGACGAGCCATTTTCTTTTCTAACCTACACCAAGATTGTGTTTGTCTCCTTGGAACTGCTGTGAGTGACTTTAGGGACAAGGACATAACCAAGAGCCTCTATTGCCCGAGACTAGGTTAAATATGGGGCTGCAAGTTCTGTCCAAGGATGAGGAAGAGGAGGACGAGGAGGAACTGTTGTAGGGTTAAATAAAAGGTGGTGAAAGTAGGAAGCATGATTGAAACTTTGGGAAGGTGTGGTTTGGATAGAGCAGGGGTCACCAACACAGTGCCCGAGGGCACCAAGTTGCCCGCAATGACCACATGAGTCGCCCGCAAACCTGTTCTAAAAATAGCAAAACTCGCAAGTGAGGTGCATCTAAGAAATTTTTTTCTACCGCTATTTTATTTAAATCACACCTGCATTTACATAGATTTTAAAATGACAATGTCTTAAAAATAAATAAAAATATAAATAAAGTGAAGGTGAACCCTGACCTAGTTCAAAGGTCAGTATAGTGCGCATGAAAGAACCTTTGCGCTTGTGGAGAATAAACTAGCGGGCAGTGAAGATGGTGAGTGGAGTGCAATTTTCTACCCCAAAAACATGGCAAAAAGAAAACAGTAAAATTATCATTTTCAAAGTGAAAGGGAGGAAGAGTAATTTTTTACTACTGTGAAAGGAAGGTGTGTATGTTGCATTTGTGGGGTGACTGTGATGACAGTGAAGCAGCACAATGTGGAGAGACGCTTCACTACGCGTCATGAAAGCTACAATGCCAGCTACCCACCGGGAAGCATTCTACAGTCAGAGAAGGCCCCTGAGCCAAAAAGTGTGTTTATAAAATGTAACAGATTTTGAACAGAATTGCAGTAGATTTGTTCAGTTAAGATTTATTCAATATGAAAGTTAATTTTTTTTAAATGTTGCATAACTTTTTAAAACATGGTTCAACATAGTTTATGAATTGTTAAAATGGTTTAGTTTCTTATGGTTGAAAGGGTCTGGTGAAAACTCATTTTTTTTCTGATCAAATGTAGAAGTGATCATCTGAACAATTGCTGAGATTAATAATAATAAAGTGTTGAATATTGATCTTTTCTGTTATTCACTCTCAGTTATTGACACACACACAGACACACACACACACACACACACACACACACACACACACCAGAAAGAGGCACCAGACAATTTGTTATTTTAGAGGAGTGTGTTAAGCGGTAGCCCTTCACACGACTCGGTACCCATGACTTAGCTCTTGGTTTCAAAAAGGTTGGTGACCCCTGGGATAGAGGATGTTTGGGGGTTCTAAGGCTGCCAAAGCGGAACAGAGAGGAAGGACAGAGCAGAGATCTGCTAGTGACCTTAGCACGCAAACCACAGCACTTCTATTGTCCACCAGTCCAAAGACAGATAAAGAGCTAATTATGTACAACTGACAAACAATTTCTCTGCCTGTCCAAAATTAAAAAGTCTGTTCATAAATCATCTCTTTCCCAAACAGTCATCTCCCATCAGGATAGACCCACCTTATGATATGGTTGCTTTTCCTGATTACGTTAGGGGTGGACTGAAGCACAAAGCTACATCCGACAGACACACACAAGATGCTACTGACTGATCTCAGACAAACTTGTGATAACTCGTCTAGCAGCTCCTCCAGAGGAAGATCTCCATGGCTGAAAATGTTAGGAGCAATACACCTGAGCTCCCCTGCCCTCCTTGTACCAAGAGACAGAGAGAGACAGACCTTCTCCCTCATGACCACTCTTGTCTTACCCCCAGAGACAAAGACGAATTTCGTCCTCAGCATGTGGCACCACATGACTGAGGTCAGTGTTTGTGAGGACAGGAAATCAGCCAACATCCTGGATGACAACCACTGCAAAGGAGATGTGGACCACCTGGACGAAGTAATTGGAAGTCACAGCATCAGCCCTCCGTCCTTAACATTACGGACAAGTCGACTTACACAACACGTTTGTGATATGGATGTAGATCAGCCTAGATGTCTAAAAGTGGGCTGTCCTAGTACTGAATACCATAGAGAAAACACTTTTCATCCAATAAAATATATTTAAAACTTCTTTATGGACATCCTGGGACTTTCTTAGCTACACAAATACTATCTCCCTTTTTTTTTTTTACAACCATACAGACCTTTACCAACAATAATAGTGATAATAAACCTCTACTCTTTTAAATAAAACAGTTGTAAGTAAAGCGGCTTTAAATACAATACATGAACATATACTAAGTCTGTGATAGAGGATGGCTTGTTTCTTTCATATACTGCCTTATTTTTGAGGCTCAAATAGAAACTAGAACCACAGGAGTGTTAACATGTTAACAAACATCAACACACACACACACACACACACACACACACACACACACACACACACACAAATACATGCTTTGTCTGGTTTTTGTGCTGTCCTTTTCACAAATACTGGAAAACCACCTGTAGATGACAGTAGATGAGTTTGGGCAACTGTTGCCATGGAGACACGATACACATCCAAACACTAGGTCAAAGGTTGCCCTGTTAAGAAATGTGTAGCAAAGAGGGAGCAGATTAGGGTTGGTACAGGGCAGCACCTCACCTGTAAAGCCACACCAGATTTCAAAGGTCTTTGCCTTTTATCAGGACAACTAAAGAAAGTTTTATTATTCATATGTGAAGTGGATCTAAACACTCAACGTTATCTGCCTCAACAAAACAATGCAGGTAAGCCCAAGATCCTGCTACACCAGGCAAGTCATGGAAACCTGCCAACAAAAACACTCTTACCAAAGAATAGTAGTTCCCATGAGAGAAAAGTACCTGCTGTGGCCCAACATCTGTTAGGTGTTCACCCCACCGGTACTGCAGAAACAACAGCCACCTGCATAAGAACAATAACCACGAGCTCAACCAGCTATGAGACACAAATTTAACCATTGGATCCAATACTTCAATCGCACTAATGAAAGGTCTGTAGCCCAGCAAGTGAGTGTCAGTCCATCAGCCACATGCACATAAGCAGGAGCATGTGGGCAGGAAGGCAAATACACAATAGGTGGTGGGACATCTGTGGCGTTACAAGAGTTGCATTTAATGTTTGTAGAGAGCCAGTTTAACAGTTATTTGGAAGCTTTCCTTTTTTGTTGCATTAACACTCATGACAGCTTCCACCTGAGCTGCTCAGATGACGACACAAATCATCTCAGGATTTTTGGTCCTTTCCTCTGCTGGGGTGACACTAGGCCCTCCATTCCTGCCACCCTTGGGTGCCATGCCGATGCTGTTTTACTTGCCATAGTCAGTCGGTGTTCTTGTCTGGTTGGTGTTGTACCCCTGAAGGTCTCGGGCTTGTGAGCCTTTGTGTATTATGTTGGGGTGGCCCAGAGTGGTGAAGTCACAGCTGCTCAGGCTTGACCTCCATCTGGTCAACTTTATCTTCTTTTTCTTCTGGTGGGAAGTGTGTGAGTGGAAGACGGAGATAGAGAGGAATTGTGCAAAAGTGCTTTTTTATTTATTCTATCCTTTGTGTTTATGAATGTTGGTGAATATAGTTTGATTTTGTGTGGTGTTTCGTGGTTTTGTATTAGTTTAGTGAGTGTGTATGTGTGTGTGGCGGCCAACCGCGTGCGGCCGTCATGGCGGCCAACGCTGGTTTAGCCGGGCTGAGCAGAAAGCACGGGGTAAAAGTGGGAGCGGGCTCCGTGCTTAGTATGGAGGAGGTGGCTCTGGCTGTGGGTCAAAAAATAGGACACAGCTCCATAAAATCCACTGCACGTATGAATAAAGTCTATCCTTACACCCCCATGCACACACACATATTTATATGTACACAAGCACGCTCAGGGACGCACTTGTGTGTGTTACATTTTACTCAGGATATTTGCTAAATGTATTTGTGAATTTCTTTGTTGCATATTTTTTCTATTATTGATGCTGTTTTAAATTCAATTATTATCTGAACTCCATAAATCCTTAAAGATGGATTAATTTTAATTTAAGAAAAATATGTTTGAAGATTAGATTGTTTCATTGGAAGTAGGTCTGGTTCATTTATCAAAAGGAGAAAAACAAAATAAATACATTTCATAATAATTAAAATAATGACTGGAAGAAAATATTACATAAATGAATTAAATTCTAGAGTTGGATATTCCTTTTAATATCACATACTCTGTGATTAAGTATATAGTGTGCAGCAGTCAAACACTTATTTACAGTAGTAATTTCTTGCACTATGATAGTAAACACTAATTTGTCCAGAAATGTAAAGTAGTTAAAGTTATGTTGGTGTCACATGTTTATTTTTATCATTTAAAGTATTTTTATTGTTTAACTTAAGAGGATGAGGTGGATGTAATAACATGTTCAGTCTGAAAGGATTCAGTATTCATTTCTTTGGTCTTCCTCAGTTACTCCACACGCTCTCTACTGGGAACCGCCTTCCAGTTGCCGGAGTGTGGTTAACTGTTCCCAATCTCAGAGTTACTTTATTATTACAGGAAAGTTACAGAAACTGCAAGTCCTAATGTAGCTTAGCAGCAAGTCATATATTTCACTCAGCATCACAATAAATAGTCAGGAATGTTTTAGATTTCCAATAATTCTCTTGTGGATCACTTCTCCTTCACATCTGTTCATGGCTTTTATTAATTCATTTATGAGTCACTCGTAAATGTTTGCTCCACTGCTCAGTCTGCTGGATGACAGCTTTATTCCCCCTGGCCTTGTTGCCATGCACAGGAAAACTGAAAAAGTCATTAAGTAAACAAGGGATCAGAAGACACACATCTCAGCTGAAGCGTGTCCCCCTTTTGTCGCTCCCGCCTTGGCTTTTCACCCCCGAACCCTTTTCTGAACCTTTTGTTGGAGAGAGTTTGTCTAGATGTTTAGAAGCAGCTAATTATAGACTCTTAACAACGCGCTGGTTCAGCCCCAGTGCCAGGAGACATTCCAACAGCTGGAAGATTCATAAAGCTGCAATAGAGTGTGATGATTCTGGATGATGTGCTCATGCACAGAATACACCGTGTAAATGATTAACACTGTACAGACACAGTCTGAAGGCTGACACTTCCTTTATGACTTGATAAAGAACATTTGTTGACTTACCCCACATTTGGGCTTCGCTCCAAGGGCGGCCGAAGCTCCTGAAGTGCATGTGACATTTTGGCGGTTTGGTGGCACAGTTGCTAAAGTAAAGTCCTGCAGAAGTAATAAACAAAAACCAAAATGCTGATATCACATTGATGCTTCAGGTTTTTTACTATTCAGGTTTTCTACTATTCAGTGTCTTCCATATTGTCAGTCTACACGTGGACCGTGAGAAGAATGTTGGAACACCACTGTTTCCATTGTAGCCACTGATCTGAGATAATGTGCAGGCGCCTACCCGAGGTGGCCGTCGCTGAAGGGTTGGACTGCTGTACATGGATGAGGTGGTGCTCAGGGCATTCTGAATTTCTTGGTCCAGCTGGTCCAGCTTGATCAGCAGCAGCACCATGGAATCCAGACGGGCACGTTCATGCTGCAGAAGGAAAAACAAGGGCTGAATGTAACTGCACTGTCTACTATCACTAATAAAACTAAAAAAAATAACAATACATGCAAATTTAACTAGAACCTCTGGCAGCTCCTTTGGTGAAACCCTCTATACATTCTGTTTTTTATCATATATTTTTATATATGAATGAGTGTTTTGCACCCATTTCTCCTGCTCGTGGCTGTTATATATACTGCTTTCACTGAATCTTATCCTGTCCCTTCCACCCTTGATGTGGATATGGTGAGTTTCAGATTTTCTTTTTAACCTCAAAAGTTTTTTTAATGATGGCATTTGAGTAGGCTGCCCTCGTGTGGTAAAAGTGGAGTAAAACAAGCATCACCACCTGTCTAAACACTTAATATCAGATTAATACAATTTTTACAGTAATTCACTTCTTTAATTTTGTGTGTGTGTGTGTGTGTGTGTGTGTGTGTGTGTGTGTGTGTGTGTGTGTGTGTGTGTGTGTGTGTGAGATAACATGATTTGATTCTGACTGTGTTTTTACACTTCTGTTGTGTTAGAATCTGGCTGAGAAAGAAGACGTGTTGAGGGTCATGTCTCTGGAAATGCGTCACACATTGATGTATTTACTAACATTCCTGACTGATGGCAGGATAAGCTGCCTTGGCCCTTCTAGGAGTTTCACAATGAAACTGTGTGGTGGTGGAACAATGACTTCTTCCCGACGCCTCTGAATGAACACAAGGATCAACCAAAAATGAAAAACCAATAACCACGAGAATGCAAAATAAAAACAGGCCAGAACAACTTCAATGAGGCTCCGGGATGGTTTTGATGAGACATTTTTGTGGTTTTTGTCTCCTCAGAAGGGTCATTTTCTTTCTTTCCCATCCTTTTTAGGTTTCTATCACATTCCTCTCAGCTTCCTGTTTTTAGAGAATGGAGACAGTTCCCACACTGTTTCAACTCTCCTCCCACTTTCTCCATTGCTTTCTGCCAAACTGCTGCTTTTCCTGCTGGATAAAGGCATCAACATAGAGCCCAGACTCAGTTCAACGTGGCTGTTTGGATATAAAGGAAGAGATTCTGATATCACCAGGTTGTGTCTGTCTCATTCTTTCAGGTTAGTTGGGCCACACAAGCTGAAAGTTTCACAGCACAGGATGCTTATAATATGGAAATTTGAACAACTGGATGATTGAAGAATTGAGAATTGTTCCCAAACACGATGGTTTAATGCATCCCTTGGTAGTTATTTTTTGAAAATAACACAGTATAAATATTGTTATTGCTCATGCTGTCACCTTTTATTTTTGTCACCCTTAACTGTATCCAACAAAAAATATTCAATAAAGCAGCCAACATTCATGTTGGAGATATTTTTGTGTGTGTGTGTGTATATATACATATGACCCGGTCGGGTATCTGATGTCAAATTGGCTACTGGAACAAGGCATTCATGGAGCAGAGCAGAGAATCTGATGGACTACTGATGGAGTATTACTATGGGAGAGATGGCTCCAACAAATACCAGACTCCCAGGCCTCTGGTAGAGGACCCGAGTCTGAAGGAGGTACTGCCCAGGTAGGCGAGGAATAGATTTTTTTTAATATGTATATAATATAGCTTTTAGTCCCTCCTTCTTCATGCAGCCCCTCAACCTTCCTCTACAGGACCTTGGTTTGCTAAGAGTGGTTGAAAAGCACATGAGAGTAAAGTCATTGTTGTGCACGTTGCTTCTTAGCATGTGGGAGAAAAAGTGATTCCAGAGGCCCCGTTTGAGCAATAAAAATCAGCTCAGCCTTTGAGCTGAGTCAGTGGAGCAGTGAAACACAAAATGGGTTCAAACATTCGAAGTCTGAAACATGTTTGCACGGTTCAAGACAACTTACCTTTTTAGTGCGCACTTCACCCTCTCCGTTGGCTCCAGGCTGATTAATGCCAACCAGGCTATAACCTTGTGCATCACAGTTTTTGAGCAAGTCTGCTAATTCTGCCTTCATCTCAGAGTTTTTGGCTGCTGGTGTGCATCCAGTATAACCGTCCGCCACCCCACAGCCAGGTGAGTCCCAACCAGATGCCTCTTGGTTGCTATGTAGAAGCTTTGGCGAGAGCTCAGCACAGTCCTCTGCTGAGCATAGAGGCACATTTTGGGAGACCTTTTCAGCAGTTATGTAATTATCATCCATGTAGGACTGCTGAACATCTGGGTTTGGGGTAAAGTTAGAGTTCTTACTGGGGTGTAACGGGGTGTCATGTAGCACACTGTGGCTAACTTCTGGGATTGGATCCAGTTGTAAGCAGCTATTTCCAAACTGCTGTGGAGCTACACTTTGAGTTTCATGGCAAGCTGAAATGCTGACCATGGAGCTTCCACCTTGGTCATCTCTTGCACAGGTCGTTTCCAAATATGTCTCCATGGCACTTCCAGAATTACCAGTGTCCACATTTTTATTTAGCGAGAAGGATGACACCTCCTCCCCAAATCTAAGTCCTTCCTTATTTTGCTTTGCTCCATCTTTGTGTGGTGTCATCGCAGCATTAAAAGGCACCAAGAATGTCTCGCTGGATATTTCCCTCCCTTGCATCTCATCCGCTGCCACAGTGCAGCCATGGAGACTTTGCTTTCCTTCTTCGCAGGTCTTCATGTTGTGTTTAAGTCCTGCATTTTGACTCAGAGGCTCTGGTTTTAATCCATCCAGGTTACTGGTAGAATCTGAGCTGCCGCTTTCAATTCCACACTCACATTCTGCTAAAATCGTAAGCGGTTCCATAGCTTTACCAGCCTGTGACATCTTATCACCATTTTCCATTAAGTGATGTGTCCGGTCCATTAGTCTTCCATCAACTTGCTCAGGGTTGGACATTTTCTCTGCTTCTGCATCGGGAGGGTCATTTGGAGATCTGGCTCCAGCAGCAGAGGATTGGGTTAGAGTGATGTCAAAGGTTCCCAGAGGTCTGCTGTAACCCTCTGCGTAGTTCTCCATTGTTTGCTGGTGGTTT